>NC_092818.1:183779212-183879212 GCF_023375885.2 Dermacentor andersoni | reverse complement strand
AATTGATAAAAATATTCCAAGAAAAGAAAACGAAATTTATCAACGTTACCTGGTGAATGGTACAAATGTTGTCGAAAACATATTCTTGATGCCATCTTTAGGTAATATAATTGCCTCGGCTGCATAAGGTATCAGAAATATATGATGCACAAAACACCGATCTGCTCTAGGAGGCCTACATGCAAGCACTTGCATTTTGGCTCCCTTATATGCTCTAGAACCAAGTGCCATGTATGAATTTGGGACTCTCTGGCAGATGTAATTTACATAAGTTTGGCACCTGCCTTTTTTCAAAGTCAAATGCTTGATGTCTCGTAGCTTTGATAGTATCGTATTTTTATCTCACTTTCTGCTTAGTATTCTATGGTCTAAATGTGAATTATTATTTAATATACGAGTACAATTGTCGCACTTGGTTTGAAGTGCAAAACATTTTATTTACGCTTTTTTTTAACAGTTCCCTCGTGACAATTCTGCGTTTCGCAACTAAAGTCCCTGTCTTTTGTCTGATATTTATGTGAGCATGCCCCTATTCGAAAATAGAAGCTAAGTGTGTGGGTCTTTCTCTCTCTCTCTCTCTCTCTCTCTCTCTCTCTCTCTCTCTCTCTCTCTCTCTTTCTCTCTCTCTCTCCCTCATTTTTTTTTTTAAGCGCGCTTTCACACCACCGCTCGCCACTGTAACACTGTGGCGCCATCTGTGTTCAAGTGCTGAAGTACAAGCGCGCCAAATTTGATGTTGCAAGAAATCGGCGGCTAGTACGCCCGGAAACATACAGAGGGACACTGCGGCTGGCTCGTGCTTGCGTGCCGGCTCCCTACGGCCAGGACGGACAGCAAGCAAGCTGCGCCATCTCATGTTGAACAGATGAGGACGCATACTGCAGGCAAGGCCTCAGAGATTACACGCGCCATGCATGCCGTCAACTCCACGGAGGCCATGTTGCCATGAGCAAAAGTTTCCATTCCATGTGAAAACGGAAGGCCGGTCTAATGTAGTGATGTCTTCCGATCGGTTCTATGCCACTCTTTATCCCCGCCGTTCACTGCCGGCTGATCCCGCTCATAACGAGCGCGGAGCGTCGCTCTGACCACTGATGAAACGCGAAAAGCGGGAGAATTAACGGCATCAAAGAAGGCATTGCTACAAACTCGCGGCCCAAATTTACACACTCCGCAACGCAGTTGGAATGTGTACTGCGCACGCATCAGTCGCAAAATTGTTATCAACGGTGGAAATCCGCGAACTTCTTTTCACTATCTCATAAAGCAGTGCTCAATGCGTAAACATTGTTGTGAAATGTACTTGTGTCCTTCCATGTGGCAATACAGTGGCACCTTGCAGGAAGCGCGCACCACGAATCTACTTTGTAAGGTTAAGCTAGACTGCTAGTATTTTTAAATTACATTTGACCAATTTTCCAGTTGCACGAAATCAGAAAACGACAGTAACAGGAAAGTTGGTGGCAAGGCCACAACGCAATTTGCACCATAGCTCTCCGGGAGATGTTATATTTTGACAACAACTAACCGAAGCTGATTAACTGATTATTGATAAGAAATAACTACATTGCATTTAAGAACGTGCTAAAAGAAAATCATCCTGCAAGCCTTTCTAAACTTTTCTTCTGCGAAAAGGAGCCATGCCGTTAAGCATAATTGCAGAGCAATGTGCGACATAAGAATCGCATCATTGATGCCGCAGTTTGGGCCTTCATCCTATCCTTCCTATATCGGTGATTAGCCTGATTTCGCGCTGTTATGCACTCCTCAAAAACGGAAATTTATTTCTTAATCTGTCCGCTAATATAGCATATGGCTGATACAGTATTTTACCATTGCGTTTACGTTGTACTGTAATATCTATAGTGATACTGTTTGTCGTCGACTGCGCATGCACATAGTTTGCTACGCATGAGCAGTGACGGCAGAACGATGGAACAGTAACGCTGTTATAGAATACTTGTAGATGCTAGGACATGTAGCTGCGCTCTGACATCTAAACATTCTGTGATACCGGACTTCAGCGAGTAAAGCAGTCCGGCGAGTAAAAACAAAGATTGAATGAGGCTGACGACCCTTCCGCCACCAGCCTTGCAAGTCACCTGCAGGTGATGAACCATGACAGCAGACCAACAATAAATCAGCAGAATCCCGCTGGTTCTGCGGTGTGGGAGAGAACATTTCCGATAAATGTTCGAGCGATTATGAGTTTGCGAGGGAAATGCAATAGTCGAACGTGCAGATGGAGCAACGAAGGTGCGAGAATTATGTTAGCGACGTAATTTTTTAGTTATCTACTTTCATACTCAATGCGACGAAATGACCCGTAATGGAGAATAAGTTACTGCCTAGCCGAGCTTCTGGGTCCCGTTTTGCCCGCAGCGACTCCTGTGTCGCTAGTTTACCTGACGGCCCGAAACACAGCGGCCCATTGTTGAATAAAACAGAAGGCGACAAGATGCCGCATCGCATAGGTGAGAAGTTTGTGCAATGTCGATCTAACTAGGTCGCGAAGCTTCGGGTGAAAAGCGGTTCAGAACATATTGTCACATATCGGTTCATACAGCAAAAATAAAAATATTAATCAGTTTTTCTTACGCGTGGTGAGGCAAGAAAAGAAAACTCTATTTTATTTTATCAATAAATAGCGTTTTCAGCGCCCACTTTAAGAAGGGGGGCGTTGACGCCGCTATCAGTTGGAAATGTAATGCAGCTCTTCAAGTGTATACAGAAAGGGGCACTCGTAAAGTTCACCTGTTACAATACGCCTCTCACACGTCGTGTTGTTTTGCTTGTCGACATTCGCCTGAATTTGGTGGCGCGGTTAGTTTCATCGAGTTTCATCGCTTCTTAACCTGTTCAGTCAACATTAGCCAGTTGCGACAGCTAGATAATTGTTTACTTTAGCTGTTTTCGCGAGGCTGCGCTGGCCGACGGGGTTGTCGACTGAAGATGAGACCAGCACTCTACACCCAACGCTTTTGTCAGCCTCCAAAGGAAGTATGTTCTGTGCAGGGGTTCGATTTCGCCACCCGTACGGCTGGCTTTTTGCTGCATCGCCTTCTGTTCTGCAGTCTCGAAACGCACATCATGTAGAATGGCCAGGCATTTCAAAATACATCTATAGTGGCAGGCCACCAAAATAAATTTCGCGTGTTTGGGAATAATTATGTAAAGAAAGGTGAGGCGTGCAGACAGGACACAAGAGAAGAGAAGTGGACAACACGGACGGCGGCGTTCGTGTTGTCCACTTCTCTTCTCTTGTGTCCTGTCTGCACGCCTTACCTTTTTGGCATAATGAATCCTTACCAACTAGCTCAGCTTTCTGTCGTTCTTCGAAAATAAGATGACGTCACTTCTGTTCTTGCGAATATGGCGTCACAATATTTTTTCTTCCGCCGGAAGTGTTCCTTCGTCACACAGATTGTGGACCAGCGCTTATCCCCATGGACAACCGATGAATCGCCATGTTTTGAACATGCAGGCTTACATAGAAGGTTGGCTGCCAGGTATATTTACCTTGGCGTGTGCTTCAAGTGCCTCTTACAGTCACGACGGCCGAATTTCGATGGGGGCGAAATGCCACAACACCCGTATGCTTAGATTTAGGTGCATGTTAAAGGTGGTCAAAATTAATCCGGAGTCCCCCACTATGGTGTTCCTCATAATAAGGTCGTGGTTTTGACACGTAAAATCCCATAATTTCCCTGCCTCTTGCAAAATTAAAAGCTTGCCACCTTCGTGTCAAAATGATGAGTCCACGCGCGTAAGGATCTGTTCCTTTGAATTTCGCGGTCAAAAAACGCTTTGACGTTAGCTTTTGAAGCGTTGCGATAGATGGCACTGCATAGCAGTTCAGCATGAAGCGCTCTAACCCGAAAAGAGGGAGCACATTTGCTTATAGGGTGCCTCGTATTTCAATTACTATAGTTTACTAGAATTCTGTTATATTATAGAGCTCACGCAGCAGATATGCAAGAACACTAACGCTATTCAACGTTCAGCGCATTCGCGCTAATGCTGAAGAGCCTGCTCTTCTGGCCTTGGTTTTTCGAACATTAGCTAGCGGGCGCTAGCTGTACTTCTAGCTAAATTCTCTTTGCTTTCGAAGTCACTCCAGCGCGAAAGCATGAGTAGCAGAAATTAAAAGCACCCTTCAATGCCTTTAGCGTGCTCTAAAAAAAACTGTACGCTCTTTGGGATTTGTTGGACAGCAATGGTCGTCGTCAATATTGCGTGAATTTCGTTTAGTTAACTTTCCGTGCTGGCTACTTTCTTGTCAGAAATTTGGAGCATGCTCAGATGTACGTGCTCTTTCCAAACTGGGAAGTAACGGGGGCGCAGCGTTTAATATAGGAGATACACCCACGATTGGATACACCCACGATTGGTGATGATTGTTGTGGTGGGACAATTTAAGGTAAGACGTAATGCGGATAAATTGGTGCACCTGCTGGTCAACGATGGCGAGCCTGCGGTCATCAGCCCAACCGGACGCCGGGAAGCAAGTCGGTCGAGCCGCATTCAACATGCTGGCATCTGGGTCACGGGTTCGTGAACGCGAACAATTGAGAGCGGAACCGTGACCGGAAGCGTAGAACTGAAAGCTACGTCCCACCTCTGTACGGTTGCGTGCACAGCTAAAAGAACAGACACTGTTCTTCTTGTATCCAACGTAAAGTATTGGTGAAAGAATCAGCCCGTCGGCGGACCTGCGAATCGTTTCGCGCTCTCACTCAGACTGAGGGCATTTCAACACGCGTGGAGGTTTTACTTGGTGATGGTGACGTCAGCGATATAGCTTAAACGCTTCGCTGGTACAACCCTCAGCAAAGTTGTACAGAACGCGGAAAACTTGAAGGCTAACTGCAACGAAATTTAACTTGGACTAAATTAACTATAAATGCCTGGCGTGTACTATCAAAGTAATCTTTTCAAAGCCGTAGGGCTGGTAATTGCCTAATTTTGTTATTACCAGCTATTAAATAGCGCCTATCGCAGGCGGAAAATCTTAATTTTGGTGGTGCGGGGGGGAGGGGGAAGGAAGGGGGAACGACCAGCTTTCCGAACAATATATATATATATATATGTATGTATGTGTGTGTGTGTGTGTGTGTGTGTGCACTTCTATACGGCATCTGTAATCATTAACAAGTGTTTAAAGTCTTTAGAAATTGGTTATGCAGTCGCAGGCGAAGGGACAGACTGCATGGCACTTCATTTTCTGTCTTTTCTTTTCGGAGCCCTAATAAGCACTGATAATTCATCCAGAGACTGAATAGGCGTATATATACTCAGAATATATATATATATATCATCAACAACCAATTTTATGTCCAACGCAGGACGAAGGCCTCTCCGGCTGACTGCGAATTTCTTAATTTCATCGCACCACCTACTCTTTTACCGTCCTCGACTGCGTTTCTCTTCTCTTGGCACCCATTCTGTAACCCTAACGGTCTACCGGTTATCTAACCTACGCATTACATGCCCTCCCCAGCTACATCTCTTTCTCTTAATTTCGATTAGAATATCGGCTATGCCCGCTTACTCTCTGGTCCACACTCCTCTATTCATGTATCCTTAACGTTACGCCTATCGTTATTCGTTCTATCGCTCATTGTGCGGTACTTAACTTGTTTTCGAGCTTCTTTGTCAGTCTCCAAGTTTCTACCCCATATGTTAGCACCGGTAGAATGCATTGATTCTACACCTTACTATTTAGTGATGATGGTTAGCTTCCAGTAAGGATCTGAGAATGTCTGCTGTATGCGCCCCAACTCAATTTTATTCTTCTGTAAATTTCCATCTCATGATCAGGGTCCCCTGCGAGTAATTGTCCAAGGTGAACGTATTCCTTCGCATACTCTGGAGGCTGACTGGCGATCCTGAACTCTTCTTTCCTTCCCAGGCTATTGATCATTATCTTTGTTTCCTGAATATTCATCTTCAACCCCACTCTTACATTCTCTCTATTAAGGTCTTCAATAATTTGTTGTAACTCCTCCCCAGTGTTGCTTAATAGGACAATGTCATCTGCAAACCGGAGGTTGCTGAGAAATTCGCCGCTGATCCTTACCCCTAAGCCGTCCCAATTTAATCGCTTGAATACTTCTTCCAAGCACGCAGTGAATAGCATTGGAGAGATTGTGTCTCCTTGTCTGACCCCTTTCTTTATAGGTGTCTTCCTACTTGTGGAGAATTAGGGTAGCCGTGGAATCTTTGTAAATATTTTCCAAAATAGTTACGTGAACCTCCTCTACTCCTTGATTGCATGGTGCCTCTATGACTGGTGGTATCTTCATTTAAGCAAATGCCCTTTTGTAATGCATGAAAGCCATGTACAGAGGTTGTGCGGATTTCTCGATTACCGGATTACATGGATGTGATCCATTGTACAATATCCCTTCCTGAAGCCAGCTTGTTCCCTTGGTTGACTGAAGTCAACTGTTGCCCTTATTCTATTGGAAGTTATCTCCGTGAATATTTTATACAAAACTGGCAGTAAGCTAATGGGCCTAGAATTTTTCGAATCTTTAACGTCTCCCTTTTTGTGGATTAGTATAATGTTGGCATACTTCCAGTTCTCTGGGACCCTTGAGGTCCTGAGACATTTCTTGTAAAGGACCGCAAGCTTTTCAAGCATGATGTCTCCTCCATCTTTCATTAAATCCGACTGTTATTCCATCTTCACCTGCCGCGTTTCCTCGTTTCGTGTCTTCTAAGGCCTTTCTAACTTCATCGCAAGTTATAGAAGGAGCCTCTGTAACCTGTTCATTATTACTTTCAAAGGAGCTGTCCTGTCTGCTCTGCGTATTGTACAGGTCTGTATAGAATTCTTACTCTGCTTTTACTACATCTTCTAAATTGGTGACGATATTGCCCTGCTTATATTTCAGTGCATAGACGGCACGAATGAAAATGAAATCGATAGTGAAACTCGAAAAGGGTTCCGACACGTTACGTAGTTCGCGTCCGTGGATCGCAAGTCCACCTAGGTTGTGACGGCGCCTCGCAAACACGACGGCGGCATGATGTGTGCGGAGCGGTGGTTGCGTTCGTGTGCCCCATCGATAGACGATGCGGTTGCGGCCGTACAATCATTTCCCTAGGACGGTACCGTAATCCTCGATGCGGCACGCAGTCTCAGCTGAACAAAGTGGGCGCTACTGGAACATTCCGAAACCGGCGGATTATGGAAGGTCAGATTATGACAACGATCATTTTCCTTCGTTGTCCTCCTTTGTTTCTTCTTCTTGTTTTTTTCTTGCAGACCAGCGGTTACGCCGAGTTGTTCATCTCGGTGATAACGGCTGTTGCGGTCCACTGGCGACGAGCGATGACGTACGGCGCACGAAGATGCCTGGGCACAGCAGTGCATGCGCCAACAGCTGAGATTTGCGCTTAAATTTTATTGTGCTTTAATTTTGCTTTTTGCTTTAAGTGACCCGCCCGTCATTTTGCGTTTGGCACAGCAGACGCAAAATGCACCGTTGCATCTTACTATATATGCTCCTGCAGCTATTGTCGACGTTAGGCGCGGTGTCCACCACTTCACCGACCGGGAAACAGCCATGGGTTCCGCCGCTGCCTTCTGATGCATGGCGTGCTTTGAAGCTTTAAGTCGTGGCTGCTCCACTTGTTGCCAGGACTTCTGCAATTGTGTTTACGGGACTCTGTTTTACTCAGGAATTCTCGCAGGGCCCATTAGAGCTCCCGGAATATGTAGGCGACGCGCGGCGGCGATTCCATCCGTTCTCATGCTCGAGCCATGTGCACGAGCTGTCACGCCTGACGTCCTGACCAGTCACAAGTTTCGCCTGCCGTGGTCCTTTCTTTTCTGCGCGTGTTCCCACGAACGAACTGACTGTGTCATTTACCCGAGGGACAACGAGGCAACTGTCATCGCCACGTGCTTCAACTACCTTGCGAGGTGAGCCACTATGTGCGTGTGTGTGTGTCGCAGCTAATATAATTCAAGCTGTTCAAAAACAGAAAAGAAGCGAAGAATTCATGGTGTAAGATGAAGTTATAAAACCTGTGGTCTTCTAGCGTCAGAATTCTGGCAACCGAACACCGTAGCCTTGAAACTGTCTTGCACTGTGCTTTTCCTTTTTTTCTGAAACAGCTTCGCTGCCGTTAACTGGAACGCGCTATATACCTTACAATGGCGTGGCAATTTTTTTTTTATATATCTGCATGAAGCCGTTGCATTTAGCCGTCCGTCGCGTAACTAGCGTGTTTCCCCAAATATGTTTCTTTTTTTCCCGGTATCTCTGGCCCCTTAACGCATCTCGGCGAAGTCTAGGGATTCTTTGCAAGAATATATGGCCTTCGATACTGTTATGTACGGAGGTGAACTGCCTTGTCTAGTACGCGCCGCCGGGGCGCTGCGGAGCAGCTCGTCCTAACGCTAACTCATGGCTAACTGCTGGGCTCGAGTTGGGTGTCCACTGCGCACGCGCGGCCATGAGTCTGGTGCCTGCTCATCGCTTCCTTGACCGGTTGCTATACCTTGTGCGTTCGCTTCGTGCAGCCGTGGCCGCGCTGTCTTCCTATAGGGGCTTTAAAATTACGTTGCAAGCGGCAAGCAAGCACGAGTGATGGCGGCTGACCGCGCCTCGTATTAAAACCCTTTAAAACCACATGGCCATGCAGGGCGACCGTGGCGGCGGGAAGCGGGCGCACAAGATGGGAACTGGACAATGAAGCAATGTGCACCTGGCTCGTTTTCGCGCGTGCGCAGTACTACTCGAGCCTGCAGCGGCTAACGTTAGCGCTGTCTTGCACCGCAAGACCCGGGCGCCGCGCTCTGGCAAGGCTGCTCACCTCTGCACTCCAGCTCACCGTGCCCGCTGCTACTGCGTATTTTTACGCCTTATTGTGATTTACAACGCCGTTAGTGCCGCATGAATGTGCTCACGGTGTAACTACAGAAGTGTAATTATCACAGCTCAGCGCAAGGCAACAGACGCCGAGGCGCATGCGCCTCACGCGGTCTTCGAAGTCGCCCGGTCAATCACCACACAATCCGCGAAAAACTTTGTCGCGTTCGGTTGTTTCGCTGGAATATTTGAGGCGTTGTTTGCCCAATAACTTTAGTTGCAGCAAGGAATGACTCCGCTCTCGACGACAGCGAGACGACCGAGCCCATCCTTTTACTTCGTTTTGAGACGGCGTTTCACAGCAACGATTATTAAAGCCCTGCGATGCATGCGCTTTTAGGCGTTTCTATTTTCGATGCGAGTTCGCGTTATATAGCATAGGGTGGCGTATACGACCGACAGTCCTACGCCCTCCCGTTGTATTCATGGTCGCACTATTTACGTGCCAATGCGCTACGTTGCAAATCTCCCGTGCTTCCCATTACTTTTTTTTTTTTCTCAACCGTAGGTGAAGCTCGTGCAATCAAGTGACTGTGGCACTGCCCTGAGGGACAACGGAGCAACTGTCGCCACCGCGTCGCTTCGGCATCTAATCGACGAGGTGGGAGTGTTTAGCTTGCGAGGGCGGCGCGGCTCCTATAGCTTTATCAAAACTGATTGACAACATTGTCAAATTATGTGAAGTTAATTGTAGTGCTTAATTACGCACGAGCTTCCTTGGAAGGCCGCAACCACATCGAGTCGTCGCCGTGACGGAAGCGGAGAGGACGGGGTGGGGCGATTCTAGCTTCAGGCTCAGCTAACACTAGGCAGGCAGCTGACACTGCGCAGGCCACAGCTGGCAGTTGTCTTCCCTCGTTTGCGACACGTCCATCGGCCCGTTCTGAGTGCCATTGTTCCCGGACACAATTTCGCGTCCACGAGCGTGAAAGAGCGCGGAATGTGGAATCGCGGAAGTCGGTGGCATCCGGAATTAGGGTCAGGCTAACCAGTGGCGTATTACTTCCAGTTCATCCAGCTACGCTGAAGAACGGACGTTGCCTTCGGTCCGCAGCGCGGCGCGTTGCGGCCGAAGTAGGTGGCCACTTTTTTTTTTCTTTTCCATTCGTTGTGCCATGCTTTCTTTTTTTTTGTCGCTCGACATGCGGACCATACTTGACGAGTTCACCTACCACGGCTCGTGCGATGACGCCTGTCGTGGTGAGTACCTACTTTCTGGTGATATTCATAACTTGAAAAGTCGCCCCCTTTGGTTCAGGTACGCACCCTGTAGGCCTCCGCTTTTAGCCCTCTCCAGCAACGTCCCTGCGCTCTGCCGTGTCTCAGACGCATGGCGTTCAGCTCGTGTCGTCCCATCCTCTGTGCACTTATGCTCCAGCCTGACAGCTACTGGTTTCCTGGCGAACGAAGAAACCTGCACTACCCATCCTGCAGTACATCGACTGCGCGTAAGTCCTTCCGACCCGTACTGCGACAGTGTGCTGACGGCTCATTAACACGTATTTCTTTTGTTGTTGTTGTTGTTGTTGTTGTTGTTGTTGTTGTTGTTTCAGTCGGCAACCGTTGTCTTGACATCCGCAGCCCGTCAAGATCTCGCCCGCATGCGTAGTAGGCGATGCAATCTAGGGCTCACCGTAGCGCAGCAAGCCCTGTTCTTGCGACAGTTCGTCACATTGCTACGCCCGATGACGTTGCGCTGCAGGAAGAGTCCACCTCTCCTTGCTCCGTGCTCACTCGATGACGCTGCAGATCTACGGGTTCATGAGGCGAACACCAACCACGACATCCCTGCGAGAGTTCTTTCCTCCCGGTAGCTGTGTCATGGCCGTTGGACTCGTATTGCGACGAGCGGCCCAAAACAATCAGACGTAATATGATGGCTCCTCTGTGATACACTGCTTAGTAAATCTGGGGATTGGTGCACTTTTATTGACATTCTGCGCTCTCGTAATGGTAGTCTGATACTGGTTCGCATTGTGAAGTTACGCGCGCGTATGCGAGCTTGCGTGTGTGTTGCTGCATATCTATTTGTTGTACGCGCGTGCGAATTCACTCATTTCATCTGTTTGTTCATCATTTTCGCTGGGTGCGTTCTCACTTCATCGATGACATTCTTGGTGGATGGCCTCGTTTAATCGGCGAGTTCCTTCAGAAAGCTCGTTAATGGTTCCGCAGTGATCGTCGCGGATCTTTTCGGAAACCCTTCCGACTTTGGCTCTGGGCGTTCTCCCTAATTGAAGGCCGTCAACTCGTGTATTTGTGTATGACCCGTGCCTTGTCAACTTGTTTTCTGATCCAAGGGTTCTCCGTTTGTATCTTTTCCTTATCCACATCTTCTTTGTTTATCAAGTCATTCATCATGGCTAATGAGAAGCATCAGCATACCATAGCAAAAAAAGCACACTGTGTGAATGAAAGGCAATGAAACATTTACGTTAACTTCTGAGGATCAAGAGTATGAGGTTATCCTTTGAAATCTAGGGCTGGCATGGTACCAAGCTTATTTTTTCAAGAACCTCTCTATACTCGTTGTTCATGTTAGCGGCAAAGTTACGTACCGCTACAGTCAAGTAAAGCAGATCCTGAACCTCCCTTCAGCAAGATTGGACATTTATCGGATGCCACCACCGCACATGCCTGTGGTGTTACGTCTTGATCAGACTGTTTCATCAACGTTCCTTTTGTCTTTCTGTGTTCAGTGCCCTGTGTAAATTTATCTGCTTGCATCCACTTCTAATTGCTGTTCAATGTTCATTGTAACTTAATAAAATGGCGAAGGTATGTTGTATGGCGCTATTTTCCCCTTTGTGGAGAACATTGTACGGTTGTAAAAATTTTGACCCTTCGGTGTCCACTGGCATTATATGCGAACTGAAATACAATTCTGGACTTAGTTCCCGAGTCGGTAATGCAGCTTCTCAAACATAGGCGGGGGAGGGGGCTTCTCTCGGTGGTGTAATCTTCCTTTGTGAAATTGTTTTGTATTTCACTATCGCTAATACTGCTTCACCTTTCCGGAGAAACTGTGGCATCCTTTTTTTTTTCTGCGAGTCCGAGTATAAGCTCTGCTGCACATGGCTGCTGTCGATTCTGATTTCGAGTGAATCCGGCTTGGCCTCATTTTGGTTACTGAGTGACTTATACAGGGCCTCCCAGCTATCACGCACCAGGAGTTAAAGGAAGAGCAAATGCGTTACTCGGAGAAAACCTAGTGCATATTTTTTCCAGTAAAGTGGAGTATATATCCGCCAGTAATTTGTTTCGGTACTGAGACTTCATTGGGTAATTATAATTATCTACCCCGAGAAGTATTGTAAACATGTCTGCGTCAATGAGGCATTTGTAGACACGCCGAAATGACGTACAACTGCGGTGTTTTCAGCGACGTACTAATTGCGAAATTTTTTTTTCCCGACTGCTAAAGAAACCGCGCGAAATATCGGCGCCTATGCAGACTACGCGTGCACCTGGCGGCAATCCGGTAGCCGATGCGGATAGGGCGAATATTGAAGAACCATACGTAACGGTATGCAACTATTGATCTCTCAGTTGCGCCATGTTTCGTCTAGGCAGCCAGGCGCACTGCTCGCACATCTCTCTATATATTTGACGGGCGTCTCTCTCGGCGTGCGTTCTCCCTGTTGCGCTTGTCATTTGAGCTGTTGCAAGAACGCCAATGCGCACCCTGTTCCCAGCTGCTCCGGCGTGCGATGGGACGTGTCATATTCCCGCGCCAGCCACACCAGACTGTAGAGCGTCCAATGTTCGCCGATGTAGCGTAACTGCGCCACGCGTCGATCGCGTTTGCGTTCAGCTGGACTAGTATGGCCACTCCAGTGCGCTCTTTTTCGAGCGGAGGCAGAACGCATCGAGGCCCTGCTGTTGAGCTCAGACAACCAGATATGGAAAACCCGCTGGACTCAAAGAATACTTCACATTCTCTGTGGCTAGAAGAGGTGCCTGACTTTTATTTATTTACTTATTTATTACAAATGCTATCCGGGCCCAAAGGCACTACTCGAAGGAGTGGGGGAAAATGGCAAGACGTGCAGCTAACAAAATATATATATTACAACGCATCTTGTAAAGCGATCTTGAACTCGTGGTGATTAGTTGTGCTGGCGATTGTGGAGGGAAGGTGGTTCCATGCGACACTTGTTCGAAGAACAAGAGTCATTACACAATTTTGTGCGAAAAGACGGTAGACCCACTTTGAAGGGATGGTCGGTCCTTGAAGATATATAATGAGGTGGATGAAACAGGAGGTCCTTCAAATGGTTGTTACAATAATAGATTTCGTGGAAAAGGTTAAGGCGAAGTGACTTTCGACACAAGGAAAGGTCAGGCAAGTTTAAGGTTTTCTTCATAGCTGTGCCACTGGAACGACGTGAATAATTCGATAAGATATAGTTCGCTGATACACCGGAACGGAATGCAAGCAAAGCAGACAGCACGGGCGCTTGTGCTCCATTCGTCACTGTACGCCACATCCGCCTGGCAATAATACCGCTGAATACAACACCCTGCGACGCGTGATACGCCGCGCGTGGCGATAAGGTGTGCCTTCACCACATATCTTGGCAAATGCTGAGGCTCATCTTAGCTAGGGCGGTGCCGCTGATAACAGTGGGCCATTCAAGCCAAAGCGGAGCAACAGGTGCGAGTAGCAGTGGCCGCCTTCCTGCTTCTCAACGCATACTCATAGTCGTTTATTTTGAATCGGTGGGTTGCGCTAGACAGCCTACATATGTGCACCTCTGTCGCTTTAAGCAGGTGTCTAGGATTCTGTATACGTTATTAACAGCATTGTCGTAGCAGGTTTTTATTTCGGGAGGAGCTTTTCGGGAACGCAACAGTACTACATCCGATACGTAAGCGCAGACAATGCAGACCGACTCCGCTTCCTATGCCACTGATTGATGATAACGTCCTCTTGCGCTAAGAAATGCTGGTAGTGCTAAGAAATACGTTAGCGTTCCATTTAACAGTTTCCCAAAAACCTCTTTCTAGCACTTCGGGGTGATTTTAACTGCAAAGCCCGCTCACTTTCTAGCAGGTTTTGGAGATGGACATCTCGAAAATGGCATTATTCTTGGGATTTTGCTTGACACGGATCTAACTTCCATATTGCTCAGCTTCAATAAGCAATGACGACGTGTGCCCTACCATGAGCTTGTTAATTCTGGTCCTGTTCTTTTCTACATGTAGAGTGCTGAATCGTTGCAGGTTGGTAAACAAGTGTTAGATATACGGCGATATTATATATATATACGCACATGTCTGTTGTAGTGTCAGAACGCCTTCTCTCGGGAGCGCTACATGTACATATGCGAAGAAAACGCGCGCTGCGACTACTTGCTTGGCAGCGCGTTCGCAATAATTCGGTGCTCTCTGTCGCACTGTATGCTGAGCAATTCTCGGAAAGATTGAAAACTGGTGCTCCTTGCAGTGTTATACAAAGACGTGTAGAAAGCTTAATTCGTAATTCGCTCTGCGCTTCGAGTATAGTATAGTATAGCGAGTGATGCAGCAGGAATGGTCTCTACAATCATATAATGTGGGATTCAAGACATGTAAATTTTGGCGGCCCAATTTTTACAGCAGCGGCGGATACAATAAAAACCCTGATGGATTATACAGCAGCCTATAATCCATGATTTGATTATTAACTTCATAGTTATTAGAGCTAGGTCAGCGATGTCAATTTGACCTTTGTATGTTGGCGAGGTCCTAACAGATCAGCTTTTAAAATGAATAATTAAACACTTATTTAAAGCATGCTGGCGCGAGAGCTCCACCACATTTTCCGTGCGAAACAGGGATCGAGCGCTTCAGGTGTGGCCGTGATCACCCGGGAATAACATGGGATCACCGACCGTGACACGCCGTTCAATGTGCCGATCATGGCTGTCGGCCCAGGACCTAGACTTTCATTAATGCTTGTCACGCAAAAAAGAAATCACTAGTCTTTTAGTGCTAGAGTGCTATTCTGGACATTGTCACGTTCCGCTATATTGTCGTTTTGAGCTAAGAAGAAAGGTAGCAGCAGTCTTGTGAGTCAATCAAAACTGACGCCCCTGGTCGGCATTTGGTATAGTGGAGTTCGAGAACAAAAAAGTTTAATAAATGCACCTCGGCCATTCGAATAGCTTGACTGCGCATATTGAAGGCCTGCGTTTCAGCCAACGGCCATCCACTCACCGCAAAGATTTGTTGCTTTTGCTTGACGGCGAACCTCTGGCCATATGTGGCGTAGGCGCGCTCCCGATACGCTCGGTTTCGGCCTCGCGCGTTAATGGGGCGAGTCTCTTCATGGCCTCGTGCTTAAAGTGAGGGTCTGTGATTCGTTTTAAATGATTTGTTGTGATCTCGCCACTATCTACAAAAGCCGAATATGGCGTTGAAATTAATCATTAAGTTATTTAGCAAGCCTTTGTTAAATCTACTACTAAATGTTCCGTCTGGGAGTTTGCTTGTTCTTACCGCCGATGTTAGGAATCTCATTCGCCGTGGTGGCTTAGTGGCTATGGTGTTGGGCTGTTAAGCAGGAGGTCGCGGGATGAAACCCCTGCCACGATGGCCGCATTTTGATAGGGGCGAAATGCGAAAACACCAGTGTACTTACATTTAGGTGCACGTTAACGACCTCAGGTGGACCAAATTATTCCGGGGTCCCTCACTATGGCGTGCCTGATGATCATATCGTGATTTTGGCACGTAATATCTCCACTTAACTGTTACGAATGTCGGTCAGAAAGAAACAAAAACATTGTGTCTCAGCTTCCCTGTTTTTAATAAGCAGGATATAGGCGGAGCAATAGCAGACCTCAATCGCCCGGCTAAACCCACCCGTTGCTACAACCCACCACCACCACCACAATTGCCGCTGAAACACGCGGTGTATTAACGTAGAGTGCCTTCAATTAAGACACGGAAAGCTGCCCGGATTCAAGAACCTGAAACTTTCTGCGTATAGAATATGCACTGTTAGTATATATATAAATACGACCAGAAAAAAATGCAGCTATTTGATTTTATTGAGAAGAACTATGGGCCCCGGGTGCCAGACGACCTAGCTACGCCACTGTGTACAGCACCATCGACTTCCCATGAAAGCTGCAGGCGAGTTAAAAACGGCTACCTACTCGTTCGGCCTGTCGCGGGCAGGCCGGGTGCCGCCATATCGAACGATGACGAAGTTTCCGTTCTATTCTGATTCGAGAAATAAAGTCTGCGGGAGACCTAGACAAACAATTTTAGGACTATTTGATTTTTGGACACGATGAAAAGGTGCATTACCCATGGAAGAAGGGTGCATTTCGGCGCACCTCGACAAGAAGCACGCAGCGGACTTCGACAAACGCGCCCCGCAATTGTCAGCCCAGGCGGCGGGAAAGTACGACACAGCGCCACGAGCGACCGCAGCATCTAAACCATCAGATGCCACAAACCTCTCGTGTGACACCAGGTGCGTCTGAAACAGCTAGTTGGCATCACAGTCGCATACAATATTGTTCTTCTAAGAAACCCTATGGTTGGCATACGGAGACGAACGCGCCCCGCAACGCGGTCGCACAAGAGCAAGTTCCCTCAACCGAGAAAGTCCGAGCACTAAAAAACGGGCGATACAGCCGAAGAAATCTGCTCGCTTTTAAGCGGGACAAAGAGCCAAAGAAATCATCATCATCAGCCTGGTTACGCCCACTGCAGGCCTCTCCCATATTTCTCCAACTACCCCGGTCATGTACTAATTGTGGCCATGTTGTCCCTGCAAACTTCTTGATCTCATCCGCCCACCTAACTTTCTGCCGCACCCTGCTACGCTTCCCTTCCCTTGGAATCCAGTCCGTAACCCTTAATGACCATCGATTATCTTCCCTCCTCATTATGTGTCCTGCCCATGCCCATTTCTTTTTCTTGATTTCAACTAAGATGTCATTAACTCGCTTTGGTCCCTCACCCAATCTGCTCTTTTCTTATCCCTTAACGTTACACCCATCATTCTTCTTTCCATAGCTCGTTGCGTCGTCCTCAATTTAAGTAGAACCCTTTTCGTAAGCCTCCAGGTTTCTGCCCCGTACGTGAGTACTGGTAAGACACAGCTGTTATACACTTTTCTCTTGAGGGATAATGGCAACCTGCTGTTCATGATCTGAGAATGCCTGCCAAACGCACCCCAGCCCATTCTTATTCTTCTGATTATTTCAGTCTCATGATCCGGATCCGTGGTCACTACCTGCCCTAAGTAGGTGTATTCCCTTACCACTTCCAGTGCCTCGCTACCTATCGTAAACTGCTGTTCTCTTCCGAGACTGTTAAACATTACTTTAGCTTTCTGCAGATTAATTTTTAGACCCACCCTTCGGCATTGCCTCTCCAGTTCAGTGAACATTCATTGCAGTTGGTCTCCTGAGTTACTAAGCAAGGCAATATCGTCAGCGAATCTCACGTTACTAAGGTATTCTCCATTAACTCTTATCTCCAATTCTTCCCACTCCAGGTCTCTGAATACCTCCTGTAAACACGCTGTGAATAGCATTGGAGAGATCGTATCTCCCTGCATGACGCCTTTCTTTATTGGGATTTTGTTGCTTTCTTTATGGAGGACTATAGTGGCTGTGGAGCCACTATAGATATCTTTCAGTATTTTTACACACTGTTCGTCTACCCCTTGATTCCGTAGTGCCTCCATGACTGCTGAGGCTTCGACCGAATCAAACGCTTTTTCGTAATCAATGAAAGCTATATATAAGGGTTGGTTATATTCAGCACATTTCTCTATCACCTGATTGATAGTGTGGATATGGTCTATTGTTGAGTAGCCTTTGCGGAATCCTGCCTGGTCCTTTGGTTGACAGAAGTCCAAGGTGTTCCTGATTCTATTTGCGATTACCTTAGTAAATACCTTGTAGGCAACGGACAGTAAGCTGATCGGTCTACAATTTTTAAAGTCTTTGGCGTTCCCTTTCTTATGGATTAGGATTATGTTAAAGAAGTAAATTCGGTGGTTTAATAAATGAATTATGCGAAGATAATGGGGAGGGGGGGTGCGTAGCCACATATATTTGTTGTGAGGTTATTTGGCTAGCATTTGCTGTTTAGATGCATACTTCTCTAGAGAACAGAGCAGGTGACCGGCCCATCTGTAGCGGTAGTACATATGACTATACGTACGTATATGTAAACTGGGGCCCTGTAACGCAAAACTATTCCAATATATTTCTATTCCAATCTCCTGACGTCAGACTTACGGAACTGCAGACGCAAGCATCGCGTGGTGACCCCTAGCGTTGCCTGAACAGCCCAATCAAACGCTCTCCGCGTTTATAAGAGGTAATTTTTGTTTACTTTCAAAACGAATAAAGTAGCCTACATTGAGTGGTTTTTCTTATCTAATTGGCTGAAAATAAGCGAGGAGAACGCTCAAGTGGAGAATGTTTCGATGGGGCCTAGCCAGCACAGTGGAAGTGTAGATAACCGGATGAATAGGGAGGTGCGCCGGCGCCTGCGTTTGGTTCGCTTTCCCTTAGCTTGCGGTGACTTGTTTAAAATCGCGGCGGTGTGCAAGGGGCAGTTAAAGATGCCGCCAAAACGGATCCTCAACAGAGAAGAGTTAGCCGAGGGATGTCGTATACGTGCCAAAAGGACTCGATTACGTTATACTGTCACACAAAAAAGTTTTGTTGTAGGCAAATAAACCCGTACCCTCCGGCATGTGCGTGTAGCCAATGCCTGAGCGTACCCGCCGTGGTTGCTCAGTGGCTATGGTGTTGGGCTGCTGAGCACGAGGTCGCGGGATCGAATCCCGGCCACGGCGGCCGCATTTCGATGGGGGCGGAATGCGAAAACACCCGTGCACTTACATTTAGGTGCACGTTAAAGAACCCCAGGTGGTCGAAATTTCCGGAGTCCTCCACTACGGCGTGCCTCATAATCAGAAAGTGGTTTTGGCACGTAAAACCTCATAATTAAAAAAAAAAATGCCTGAGCGGTCAGCAGCAGCTATCTTGTATTCCTTCCGGAACGGGGCAATCTCGGGCTGTTCAGAAAAAAAAAATTGTTTTGTTCGGCATATTAATGTATCTTTAACGCATACACGTCACTTTGACGCAACGAGTTTTCGCACTTTTGTGACATCGAGTGACAGGCAAGCGAAGTGGATGCAGCCTGAAACCTTTTGTCTGATAGCATAGAGTTAATGGCGAAAAGGCGTCGAATCAGAAATAATTACTTTTCTTTCGTTCGGTCAAATCACGCATAATCAGTGCGTACACGTCACGTCAGATTGGGAGCTATTGCGGTTTTCGTGACGTCGCATGACGGACTGGCGAAGTGGGGGTGGTCCAAAAAAAGTTTGTGACCGATCGCGGAGGGCTGATTACAGCATTGGAATAGAAAAGTTTGGAATAGCTTTAAGTTATAGCGCCCCTGGTTATATGTTTGCTGTCCTGTGTTGAGCCATGTCTAGCATTGACGTAGTTTCCATGAAGTCGAAGTCTGCGAGGGACCTCGAGAAGAACGGTTTCTGCGGTAAAAAATTATGCAGATCCAACACAAAAGTTGGCATCTATGTGAAGGGAAGCTTTGGCGATTGGTGATGCCTATTCGATGATGTACAATGACAGGTTAGGTTGGGTCTGGTTTGATTTGATGAGCCTTTTGTAGGAATATTAGTGGGGCATGCCCATTCTGAAGAATTGGTCAAGAACGGTCACAGACCCAGTGACAGAGAGGGAGTTGTTAAATCAAAGATATTAACATAAATCAGACAATACGTGAAATATAATTCATCATTCCACTAAGAGATGGCTTTTCTTTAGAGATGCCTGTGAGCTGACATTATACGTGTGTTCAGGTTTTATGTAGGAACGCAGAACAAAGGTTGGCATACTTGGTCAGCATGCAAGGTTTATATAAGCCACTTCGCGGGTACATTCCTTCGTGGGTGCGACGCACGTACCTTTTTATGTGCAGCGTGCATGTATCCACAGTTCTATCTGGCGAGATAGCGGCTGACCCGACAGCCAAGCAGCCACGTCCAACTCGGGAAAGTGGGCAAATAAAGTTTTGCTTTATAACTGACCGGAATTCTCGCTACGCCCGTTAACACAAGAGTGCGGCGTCTATTGGCTCCGTAGCCGGCGTAAAAGCATGGCTTAAAAGCACGGCGTAATCTCAACTGTAAGTTTTGGTGCTTGAATTAAGTCACTGATACAAATCTGGAAACTTGGCACTGCGTTCTAGGCGTTGGCGAGTTGTTCGCGCTTGAATTTATGCTAATCGCACGTAAAACGCGCGAATGTTCTGTTCTGCTGCCTTTCTATACAGAAAGTCGCTCGATGCTTACGGTGCTTTCGTGAGCGAGCAAGAGCACTCAAAACTGCTCGGGAACTACAGTCTCTTGAAAGGCGCGCAAGCCCCAGCGGAAGCACCTACTACGCTTTGATAGGCGCTATTTGATAACTTAGTGCAGCTGCGCCACCTAGCTGGCGCCGTCACTTGCGAGAGCTCTTTTTGAGCAGTTGTATTAGTGACCCTGTTCGGCCGCTGGAGGGATATGCCATAGTTGGCCTGGCACGTTCGCAGTAACCGTCGGTTGATGTCGCTTTCACTCATGCTCGCTGTTCCTGAACGCCTATATAAGAAGCGACGTAAGATCGCGCATGCGACTTCAGCATGCCCAAGAAATATTTTCTACGCATTGACGCATAACCCGCATTCGTCTTTGCAGGTGGAGCATACCGAGACCGCTAATTTTGGGTCCGCTATAGCTAAACCTTCTTCCCGAGCCGGAGTACGCAAGGCTCGAACGTCTCGCGTGAACGGGTGCCCAATCCGGAGAAGAGCGTCGATCCTGTTTCCTTGCGCTTTCTCTCTCTCTCTCTCTCTCTCTCTCTCATTTTTTTAAACTATTTCTCTTCTCTCGTTCTCCTTCTGTCTCTCGACAGAGCACGTTCCGGTCTGGCTGAGGAGGTGACGCGGCGTGGTCAGTCATCCCTGACGCTATTTCCCGCAGCCGGTGGCAGCGGCGGTGGCGATGGAATTATTGATTCAGCACCACTCCTATACTCCGTGCGTACCCTGGTCGACTACGCGACGCGGGGAAAAAAAAAAAAAAAAAAACTAGCCGCCGGGGGGTCCCCGCAACGGCAGCACTATATATCAGAACGAATTGGCCCCGCTAGTATATGACCGTGCCTATCCTATATGTGCCTTTATTATTACATTTTTTGTCTTCGTGAGGCGACATGGAATTATGTAAATAGCTTGAGCGCACACACCAGCTCACATGGTCTAAATGACGAGCATCAACGACGGGCAGAACTCCCGCGCAATATAGAAAAGACACAAAAAATAATGTAAAAAATATCAGTAACGCGTGGGAGTATAGCGAGTGGCTGTATAGGCCAGTAGTGCGACTGCCGATAGCAGGTGCGCGTGCGCGGTCGCGATGAGGAGGATGGGAGAGAGAGAAGCCGCGAATGAAGCGGAAGTATACAAACAAGGGGGCGACCTGCTTCTTGACCACGCAGTACTTTTGCCTCACACTTTCTGTGCCTTTTTTGCCAATACTGTGGCAGTCACCTGCCGTTCTATTGATCGAACGGCGTGAGTCACGGGCGGCGACATC
Organism: Dermacentor andersoni; assembly: GCF_023375885.2. Classification (NCBI taxonomy): domain Eukaryota; kingdom Metazoa; phylum Arthropoda; class Arachnida; order Ixodida; family Ixodidae; genus Dermacentor; species Dermacentor andersoni. The sequence goes on along the minus strand of NC_092818.1, from coordinate 183,857,696 downwards.
GTCTCGTCTCTGCATGCCACGCACGCACGCAAGCACGCACAAAGCGTATGCACGCGCTGTTGTGTCTGGAGAGCACACACAAGCGAGTGGACCTGTGCCTGGCGCCGCGAGGTTCGGTCGACGGCGTCTCGGTGGCGCTGTGACTCATATCGGGCCATTTTGGCAGTTGGAAGTGTGCGCGTGTCATCATCATTGGAGCTTCCCGCTTGGAGCTTCCCTGGTGCTTCCCGCTGTCATCGAGATCGATGTGTCTTCCATAGAGACGTCAGTAGTCCAATCAACGGTGTAGGATTTACACGGAGAAAGTGGAATGTTTCGATGAGCTATTTCCGCTTCGCACAGACGATTCCAGTTACGTGCTACCTTGGCTGCGTAATATTTGACAAGCCTCCATGCTTTTGTCGATGTCTGGATATGTCGCAAGGGTTATTGCTTTTCTGCACAACTACCGTTTTCAGAGAGAAAAAGCAGGTTCGAATACTTACGAGTGTAGTATTTTTTTAGGGAAACCCGTACTTTTTCATTGATGGGGTCTCACGTCCCGAACTTGCATCACGTATGCAATGACGTCGTAGTAAAATTAAGTTTGACCACCTGGGTATCTTAACGCGCATTAAAACCATCGCAAGCAAGGGTATCTCCACCACCGGACCTCCACCCTGTCTGTCGGTCAGTGGTGCTACGGCACTATTTTAAGGCGAAAGCCTTAAGTGGCTCTTTGCAATGGCTTTGTGTGTGTCTCTCTCTGTGTGCGCATTTCTTTTACCCCTTTCCTCTCTGTCCTCTTTCTAACCCCTATCCCCCAACCCCAGTGTAGGGTAGCAAACCGGAGACTAATATCTGGTTAACCTCCCTGCCTTTCCTCTTCGTCTCTCTCTCTCTCTCTCTTGGAATGGCTCATACCCGAAAAAAGCGGCGTCTAGTCCAGTGATGAATGTCAGCGATACAAAAAATATCATCATCAGGAATGGCTCATACCCACGTAAGCAAGCAAAAATGCAATGGCTGAATATGAATGAAGAAATGAAAGAAAGAATGAACGAAAGAAAGAAAGATAGACCAAAAGAAAAAGAACGAAAGAAGGAAGAACGAACGAAAGAACAAAGAAAAAAAGATGAAAGAAAGAAAGATGGAAAGGAAGAGAGAACGAAAGAACCATTTAGTAGTGCATTAGGTGCTCGGATGTATCGTTGAGGAGGTCGACCTATTGCGCCGTACTTTTACTTCACAATGCGGTTCGTTATGTTTTGCAAGAACTCCGACCCCTCCGGTCGTATAACTTAATCCGTTACCACGTGCGTAGCAGGCTTTCGTCTTCACATGTTACAGGAATGTAACATGCTGCCGAACTTTTTTGTAGCGTTTCTTGCCCATATTGCCGGGTCCGTCCTAATAAGTAGATACGGTAATCAACGAAGTGCGTGAATACTCTTCCGCAAAGTATTCTCACCATTCGAGGCAAGTGAAAGGATGAATAATAAGCTTCCTTATACAACTTGTATACCGTTTCGCAGTTAACTATTCGCACATTGTACAATTTCGCGTTTTACCCGGCATACGCCAAGAAGATGAAGAAAGGACGAGAAGCAGGAGTATGACGATGACGTCCGTGGTAATGGCTATCCACTCTGAGTATTGGCCAATAATCGGGCAGCACAGATGCACGGAATGAAGTCCGTATCAACTAGGAGTGCCTATTCAAATGGAGAAATTTTCAAGGGGAACCAGATATTTCATTAATCTTTCATTATCGAATGTTTTACTCATTCCTATTCAAAGTGAGAAACAATGTTTGCATGGAATTCCCTTCGTAAGAAAATGAGGCATTTCCACGGTGTTTGACAGATTAATGTACTGCCGTTTGTAAGTTGGCGCTCGGTCAACTGGAAAGATCGCAGATGGGAAACAACGGCTCTTAATTATCCCGTGTACCCTGAAAATGACTAATAAAATAAGGCAACCATTTTGGGCCATATATGCTGGTCCACATATGTGGCTGACGATACGCACGTATAGTGTTGCGTTCGTCCAAGGAGAGAAGTGAGGTAGTACGGGGTCGCGTGCGTGAGACTGGCGCAATAATATGACGAATTACCCAATTACAGAAAAGGAATTCGTACACCGGCTGCCAAAAAGCGAAGCATCTTTACTGAATGAACCTCTGCAACTCTCCTGTAGCAGAACCTTACGGTGCACATTTCACTTGCACCAATCTCTCTGTCTCTATCGAGACTGCGACAAGTGTTAAACCTTATATTCAAACACAAATGAATATCCGACAATTTCGAATAATTCTGAAATCTAATGCGAATCAGATAACATTCAGATACTATTCCATTCGTATTCCAAATTCCGAATATTCATACACCTCCACAATAAAGACATACGTTTAGTATAGGCGTGCTGGTGAAAGCCATGGCAAAACAGCTAAGAAAGGAAACGACGGAATAAAAAGAAGAAAAGGGATTTTAGTGACCCATGAGTCTAGGCGCGCGAGTAAAAGGTGGGGAAAAAATGCTGCGCCGTTTCTCGTTCCTTTTCGCGGTCTTTAGGCGTAGACCGCCGTTTCTTGTTTGGTTTCATCTGTTCTGAGTACCGCTGGACAGTGCTGAATGCGGGTACTTGGAAGCGTGTCCCTTGACGAACGATTACGATTCGCGGCGCCGTCGGAAGTTCCTGAGGGTGTTTGACCTGTGCTTCCGTAATGACCATCCCATTGAATTTAACGCCCCTCAGGAGGCCGACACCACAGGGTCGACACTAAAAGCGCCGAGAAACTTATGACTGGCTAGGTCGTTGTGTCGTCTTAGTCTCTACGCAGCTAGGCTATGGCAGGGGAGCGGAGGCCTAGAGCGATCGCAGTCCGGATTCTTGACCGCGTATACGCTGTGTGATGTGGAAAGGTGGCACACGTTGCCGCCATAGAATCCATTGCTGCACGTTGACCACTTCTCAGACGGACAGGTAAACTCCTAGCGACTCGTCAAACAAAGGATATTACAGGAGTACTGAACCGTAGTTCGAAGTTGCGGAAACTCTACAACACGCTAGTCGCGCGTAAAAGGACGACACTTAGCAAGTATGGATGTTGGGTAACACTTTAAAATAGCCTAATTTCATACTAAAGTTGGTTCAGATATTCAAGACTGGGCGTCGTCGATATTACCATGACGTCACGACGCATAGGTAAGTTTGTGACGCAGTGTAGGCTAGGTACGATTACGTTGAACATAAAGCACATATGTGTAAGTGTAGGGCGCATACGGCGCGTCAACCGCTACAGCGCTTCGCCACGAGGCACGAAAAACAATCTTCTGCGCCAAAGTATGGGATATGTAGTAGATAAATGCATTAATTACGTGGTCACTTTATTTAGAAAGAAAATTTGGCCCCAGTTGTAGTTTTGTTGGATTTTTCATTGAGCAGCCGAAAGTGCCCGCTTTCAAAAGTGAGAGGGAGGGGCGAGGTGGATACCTTGCACCCCCCCCCCCCACACACAAACATACGACTGTGGAGGGGGGGTGGGGGCAAGTGCCGCCCCCCCACTGGTAGATACACCTATGACATCTGATACGGAAAGGCATTCACCTGAAAGGCCTCATCGTAGTTGCTTGCATTTGTACGACTTTTCTCAGTTGAGGACCGATTTTCCGTAGTTCAGTTAGAGATACCAATGAGACATGCCTACTAGAGAGCATGGCTTGCCGGTATACTTCAATGTAAAATGTATTGAAGCGAATACCATTCACTTTCATATGCAGTCTTTATTTATTTTATTTTATTTACACAATACTGCAGGCAGCAAAACTGCCCAAGAAGGAGAGGGTTTACAAAAGATGCTTTTTCAACATATTTTCAAATGAAACATAAGATGTGCATTCAACAACACATACCGGTAAATGATTCCATTCTTCGCTCGTAAGTGGAAAAAATGATTTCTGAAAGATTTTAGTGCGAGCAAAGTATGACTCGACTACTTTAGAATGAAAAATACGCGACGACCTTTGTGTAGCCTGCGTAATATAAGTGGCATTTGCTAAACCTGTTCGATTATGAAACAATGAGTAAAAAAAATATTCAGCCTGCCGATTTTACGGAGCACGTGGAGCGGATCCAGTCCAAGTTTGCCTAACATGCCAGAAACTGATGATGATGTTTTGTAATCGGAGCAAATAAACCGTGCAGCCAGACGCTGAATTCGTTCAAGTTCATCAATTTTCTTCTTCTACTTCTTCTTCTTCTTCTTCTTCTTATTATTATTATTATTATTATTATTATTATTATTATTATTTGTTTGAACACATATACACAGTTAACTGTATATGTATATATACACATATACACAGCTTACTCTAGGACTGGGCGTACGAGGGAACGATAAGCTTGCAGCCTGACAGATGAAATTGACTTCTTTAGCTTTCTGCGTAGAAAGCAAAGTTTTTTGAAAGCTTTGTTGCATATTTTGTTAATATGGGTGGCCCATTTGAGGTTACTGTTAATTGTTATGCCTAAGTATTTCACACAGGTAATAGATTCAACGTTACGATTGCCAATGTGGTAAGTATAAAATAGTGGTTTTCGTTTCAGTGTTATTGTCATTGACACTGTTGTGGAAAAGTTTATTTGCATTCCTCTGTCGTCGCACCAGTCCGCGAGCTTACAAAGACTATTGCTAAGTGTATCCTGGAATGAAGAACTTCTGACAGCAGAAAAAATGACACAATCATCAGCAAACAATTTCACCTTAACATTAGGATGCAAATTTTCAGCAATATCATTTACATCAATAAGAAACAGCAGGGGTCCCAACACTGACCCCTCTGGTACACCGGGTAAGACAGGCAGCAGGCAGGCTATTAGATTTCACACCATCGATTTCCACAAACTGAACACGATTCGCTAAATAGGCTTGAATCCAATGCACTATATTTTCTGGCAGTCCAAGTGATTTAAGAATTTCAATTAGATTTGCATGTGGCACACGGTTAAATGCATTTGACAAGTCTAGAAATGTTGCGTCAATCTGCAGGCGTTCGTCTATGGCACTGGCAAAGTCGTGTACAATAGATAACAATTGAGTTGAGGTTGAAAATTTTCTACTATAACCATGCCGAACATTAACAAAAAAATTATTCACTTCGAAGTGGTTAGATATGTGATTAGCGATAATATGCTCCAAGAGCTTACAACATATGCTTATGAGGGATATAGGTCTGTAATTGTGAGGAATAAGTTTATCACCTGATTTAAACACCGGTATTACCTTGGCCGTCGGCCAGTCTTTTGGTGCTGAGCTCTGTTTAAGGCATGCATTAAAAATAATGTATAGGAATACAGAAGTTAGTTCGGAGTAGCGTAGAAGAAAGTTGTTAGGCAAACCATCGGCTCCAGACAATTTTCTTACGTGAATATCAAGCAACATAGAAATAATTCCTTCGCGACTAATTGAAACGTTAGGAATTGATTGAGATGCAGATGGCGCATATGATTTATCATGGGCGCTTAGAACTGAAGCTTGAGTGAATTCTTTATAAAATGTGGCATTTAATTCATTGATGATATCATTACGATTAGAATTTACGCTGTTGTTTATTCTTAGCTGCTGAACACTTCGATTAGAGTCGGACAGGAAACGCCAAAACTTGTCTGAGGAGTTTTTTAAAAATGCAATCATAGTTTGATTAGGAAACTTGTCGCGGGCGTTACGTAGTCTGATGAGTAAAGCATCCCTTAAAGAGCGTAATTCGGTATTATGAGCTAGCTTATAGTTGCGTTTGCGCTTTATTCTACGTTTGAGATTAATGATTTCACGAGTGATCCATGGATTATGACGTTTAGTTTTCTTTCTACGCGTCGGTACGAATTTATCAATACAATACTTAACAACAGAGTTAAACTTGTCCCAGAGAAGCGTGATGTCATCATCACCTTTGAATTCATCGTTCATGCTTGAGTATTGCCTTGTTGAACCCCTTTTTTGTTCACTTATAAACGGGTAGATACACTACCTATTTCAAGAGAAATTAGAGACAGATAAACTATACTCTACTGTGCGGACCTCGTGAAAGTTGGGTTGATTCGCCGTCGACTGTAACTAAGAAATGCAAAGTGTGTCCGGTGTACTTCAAGTCCATTCTCTGTTTGATTGCTCTTACCCTTTGCCCCAGTCTAGGAGCAGAATAGCATTAATACTCAGAATTTATTACATTTGTATAATTTTGTTACATATTGTGAAATCAATTTTTCTGGCGATAGCATTGTCGGTACTTCAATTAATATTTTCAGTCGTTGACCTTATACAGTCACACTGCGTAATTCACGGGTTTGCGGCAGTGTCGAAGCTGGACGTTGGTGAATACTTGTGCGTTCAAGAGCGCATCGACTGATGGCGCTACACCTGGTGAACGTTTTCGTGCGAAGACGAATATGAAGCAACAGTCGAAATATCCATTTGCCACTGTAACTCCTAAATGAAACACTGTGTGAAGAGCACCCTTCGCTGTGCGCCCACGAATGGATGGTTGTCTACGACGTGCTTTAGCGGAACCCCAAGGTTCTGGGCCACCACTCACGTAATCACGTGCCCTGAGCAGAAACGCGACGGAGAGGCCTCCGTTGCGCGCTATCCTGACAGACGTGGGGCACCGTATAAGTGCCTAAACTGTCTGCCACGCGTGCGTAACTCGGAACATGCTTTTTTAGCGTTGTTTCAGAGGTGTGAATCGGGCATTGGCGGGTGGCAAGGCCGGAAGTGCTCTCGTCTTCTGCCGCAGTGACGGTCAAGGCGCGAGCCCGCGCGGCAGTAAGACAGCGACGACGGCGGGCGAGGCTCACACTGCCCGTTTCCCACGAAAGGCCCTGTCGGAAGCACTCCGAATACGAAAGCATGTAACTCTGCCTGCGCTCCTCGGCAGTGAGCAGATGTTTTTCACGACTTCGCTTCCAGACGGCGCCACCCGTCTCTCCGCCGTGCCGAACAGGTGGCAACTCAAATGCCCAAAAGGTTCTGCAGCCGGCTCTCCTTCGCCGCTTTCCGGCCTACGTGCAGCTACGCGCTCTCTCTCCTACGCGGACCATCCCGTAGGACTCACGCACTCACGTCGCATTTCTTTCCTCGCCGTGTACGCCTCACTCTCTATTTTCTTCCTCATCGTATGGTCTTGCGAACGCTCTTTCTCAGAGACTCTTTCCCACCCTTCCCCACGGTGTCGCAGCGCCCAAAGCCGCTTTCCATACCCGCTGCGGCCGCTCGCACGTCACGTGACTCACAGGTACAAGAGTCACGTGATCAGTTCGATCTTGTTTGTCATGTTTTTGTATTCGTGCCCTCAGTTTCGCCTTCCTTTCCCTCATGAGAGAGAACGAGAGGCTGGGAGGAAACTCGAACACCCAGCGTGTACGCAAGTGAGAGAGAGAGAGAGAGAACGCTTCGCCGGTGAGTCGGCTTCCAACACAACGACGACGCGCCGCCACCCCGCGACTAGCGCACGAACACAGCCGCATCAACGGCCGTTTGCCGCTTCTGCCAGTGCCCCAGCGGCGCCTGCTACCTATTGTCGAACGTCGCTTGCTCTTCACAAGCTTGGACGTGAAACGAACGGAACTGAATTTTGTGTGCCATGGCTCAAGTCATCCTCTTCCTCGCTGCGCTGGTGTCTTTAGGTGAGTTACGGTACTTTGCCAGAAGAAACGCCGAACGGCCTGCGTGGCCATTGTGCTCTTCGTACGGCCGCGGCCAGGAGAATTCGGTTTTCGCGGCAGGAAGGAGCGGGCCTTTCCTGTCTTTCTCCCCTTCCCTCACGTTTCAGAAGCGTGTGTGAGTCCCCCGGCTTGTGTTTGTCAGGCTGGAACGAAGACGGGACTATGTATTGCCGGAGCGCGACAAAGAAGCCAGGAGCTTCTTGGACGAAATCCTTCGCGATCTTCGGGCGTAGCGCACGCTGAATAGTTTGGAATGCGCGCCTTATGAGCGTTGTGCGCGCCACCTCTGGACATTTCGAAATTGTCTTGGATCCGCTCGTTCCAGTCTCGTGTCGGTGTTTCGTCGACACCGTGTGTGCTGTCGTGTGGTCCGTGAGCCACCGGTTTGCGTAACCTGCCCGTTCGGTGGTACGACGTGTCCAGATACGCAAGCACGCTGCACGATGCAGACGGGTTAGTCTGTCGACAGCAACTTAGAATCGTGTGGCGAACGTTTGCATGGGGCCTACATTCTCGTGTCTTGCTTCCTGTCTCGAGCGCGTGGCAGGCCAGCAGCCGTAGGCAACGCCTTGTTTACCTGGAATGTTTGGCACCGTTTTGGAAATGTTCCCGCGGTCAAACCGGCTTGTTGCTGAAGTACGGTCTACCTAACCACTCTGCATATGTATAACTACGGGAATTCTGAAGGGGTGTCACCAATTTTAGGCGTAATCGTGTCGCATGTACCTTTGCCCTTCTAGTTAAATTCGCCTGTTAAAAGCCGCGAAGGCTGACCAACACCTCGGCTCGCTCGAAAAGTTGCATCGTGGTTGCAACCTCTCGTTGACTCTCGGTATGTGGATGGCTTGTTGAGAGATTTGTAATACATTAATTTAATGTGGAAACTTTCAGCTAGCAGTGACATGGTTTCTAGCAATATCCGGCGTATTTTAGGTAGGGACTTCTTTGTATTTCGAGCCGATGGTGATTCCGCGTTATTTACGTCAGAACACGGCTGTACGTCGACTGCAAAAGAGTGCACTAGAAAACAGATCGAACCCACCGTGGTTGCTCAGTGGCTATGGTGTTAGGCTGCTGAGCACAAGGTCGCGGGATCGAATCCCGGCCACGGCGGCCGCACTTCGATGGGGGCGAAATGCGAAAACGCCCGTGTACTTAGATTTAGGTGCATGTCAAAGAACCCCAGGTGGTCGAAATTTCCGGAGTCCTCCACTACGGCGTGCCTCATAATCAGAAAGTGGTTTTGGCACGTAAAGCCCCGTAATTAAAAAAAAAAAACCAGATCGACCAAGGTGCCATATTGAACGGATTCTAAAACATTTACCACTAGACCTTGCTGCAACTACGACAGCTACTACTACCCACTACTGCAACTACTAAGTTTGGGTACTCCAGCTAGTCCGCGTGCTCAACGCGGCATTTCTACGGCCTCATTCGTCACCGTGGCTACTGCTAGTGTGAATGCCCTATAGGTTGCAACAATGTGTGCGCCATTGTTTGTTGTTCTCGCTTAAGTGTTCAACCTGCAGCTGCCTTTCCTGCCTCATTCTTTTTCACCTCTTATGGTTTGGGCATTCGCCATAAGTAACCAGTGCACATATGCTTGCAAGTGCGTAGCGCCGCTACTGTCTGACTAAACTGAATTTAAATGTTTGCAAACGGCTAAAATTCAAGCTGCATTCTGCAAGAACACCCGCTCAAGGTTCTGCTGGGACACGTTCTCAAAGTTAAAAGTGACGACTATTGTGACCATCTTGCTGATTACTGTTCTTTGCATGTGGCATTTGATTTCTTTCATTAGCGTTAATATGACCTGAATAACGCGGTGATAATTATAAGAGGCCAACCTATCTAGGAAGCATAATAATAAAATCCTAGAACCAATAAAGTTTTCAGAGATATGATTGCTTTCTGAGAAGCGGGAAACAACTGTGAAGCTAGAAAAACTACAACACCGTTTATTTGTGCTTCGCGCAAACACTGAAAACCGCCAAAAGCACGTTAAATAATTTTCTTTCGCTAGTGCTGAAACACGCTTTAAAGGCACACTAAAGAGAAACGGTGGATCAGTTTAGATAGCTAAAGTATTCTTGAAGAACTCTAGATTTGTTGATTTCTTTGTAATGGGTTGATCATTGAAAAAAGAAGTTCACGGTCAGTGAAAGGTTCGTTTTTGAATTTCCCGCCCAAAAAGCATCGTCAATACCTCGGTGTGACGTCACGGATCGCAAAGTACTTATTCTTATTTCGGCCATTGTACAGATTTTTCTTTCTTTTAGCTGTCTAAGTTCACTCTTAGGCTCTTTTAGAATGTAGTATAGCCACAGGCCGTGGTTGCTTAGTGGCTGTAGTATGGCGCTGCTAAGCACGACGTCGCGGGATCGAATCCCGGCCACGGCGGCCGCATTTCTATGGGGGCGAAATGCGAAAACACCCGTGTACTTAGATTTAGGTGCGCCTTAAAGAACCTCAGGTGGTCCAAATTTTCGGTGTCTCCCGCTACGACGTGCCTCATAATCAGATCGTTGTTTTGGCACGTAAAACCCCTTAATTTACTAAATTTTACGCAGTCTATAGCCCATTTCTGCCGATAAAAAAAATTTACTAGGCCCGCGCAAACGGCATCAAAATCGCCCTACGGCTTTCGTTTTCGCATGTTTTCTGGTTTACCCAAACGTATTCTCCTGGTAGCAGTGAATTTTTTTTTTTTTAATGTTATGGAAGGGTAATTTACTGATACAGCTTGAATAATTTTTCTCTTTAGCGTCCCTTTAAATGACTTCGAATGGTGTTGTCAAGGCATGTGTTTCGGTTAAGATTTTGAAGAAACTGTGTTTCAGATTCCTGTGTTCATAATATTTTTCGCTGTCGCGTAAAGTCGAGAAGGAATACTAACTCCGCAGCCATGGAAACTTAAAATTTTTCTGTGTCATAGATCTAAATATCCCTGCTTGCTTGGCAGTCGTGTCATATACTTAACAGCGCGTCCGCACAGGACAAGCTGATTCTGAACTGAAACTGGTAACACATTGCACGCGTTGTGTTGTTTTCCGTCTTTTTCTTTGCGTTCTGTGCGAAGATTCTCGATAAAATTGCGAGTCAATATCGCGTTGTTCCACAATATGACGTGCCGTTCAGCGAGAGCTTGCTTTTGCCTTTACTTTCTGTGCATGCTCTGTGATAATAATCGCAAAAAGAATGTTATGTGCGTGACTCCAGGCCGGAAAGTGCGCAGATTTATTTCGCTGTGGAAGCGGCCGCGTGTGTTTTCCATCCAGCTGTTTCCGCCGGCATGAATTCCTTTGCGTTGTTTCACGCAGAGCATTCGAGGCTGTGCTACGGCTGACGTAGAGGTTGAAAGTCTGCAATAGTACCATGCCTTTTTTTCTGATGCAGTTTCCTGCACCTCTCAGTTGCCTTCTGGCTTTTATTCGTCCGTATGCGCGAGCTGACTCTTTGCCAGCTTTCAGTGTTATTTCGCGTCTTGTCGCCGGCCTTGGCGTCTCAGTGACTCAACCCCCTTGATTGGCGTCGGCATGCTACATGTCGTTTCAGCGTGAACACAAAATATACGTGTGGGTATGTTCGGTACGCGCCAAAACCGGGAACAGCCCGACCGACACGGTCCTAGCGCTAAGCAACGAGCACCTCATATGAGTGATTGCGCATGTGGCATGAAAAATTCAAAGAAAGCCTCTACTGCGGGCACACAAGCTATTTCAGTGTTCAATGCAATGTATACAATGTACTCATTTAATTCCCCAGCGCACCGCAGTCGCTCGTATACTTACTTATCATATCGCCATAAATGCCAAACCATAGTTAAGCTCTTTTTTTTTTTAACCAAAGCAGGCTTGCTAGCGCTCTAACAGTCATTGTAATGTAAGTAATAAGATATTGGACACTCTGGTCCCGCGTATAGATAAGAATGCCAAAGCAAGCAGAACTCACGTGGCGTATTCGCTTGCTCGTACAAGCCATATGTTTAGTTGACATCGCAACAACATGACCTTCGCTGCAGGCCGCGTGGAGCTGATTTGGATATGTTTCAGCAGAAGTCAAAACAAGCCTGGCAGCCCGTATCCCCTAGCTTTAAGCTATACATGAGCGATAACTTTCCCAGCATAGCACAGCGTGGAGCAGCGTATATACGTGGTCGAGCGCCTGCGTTATGTTTTATCCGTCGCTGATCACAGACAGAACCAAGACTATAACGTTGGCATGTATGGATATGCACTTGAGCGCATCGCGATCGCGCTGACGCCAAGTTTCATAATTCGAAATTAACTCTGAATGCGTGCCAACCTTGGAAGAAAGCGCGCCTAACAAAGTTGTCTAGGCAACTGCTAAGGATCTCTCGCTGCTGGTCGTATTTAGACACTCAATGCGACAGTGTTCTACAGAAACTTCTGTTATGCTGCATTGTGGGCACTCAGATGGTGCCTGTCTAGTATGCGTTCTACCTTGAGGTTTATAGCAAAGCAAAGCAGGGGGTCAATGCCGTGCATTGAAATCGACTTCGCACGACCAAGCCATGTCGTCCGGCATAACTTGTATACCAGGTCCCAAATGAGACCGTTAGCATCGATGGCGAGAAGGCAACAGGTGCCAATGTGGGTCTAAGTATGTGCCTCAGCATCCAGTTTATCTGCTACTTTACTACCTAACATATTAATATGGCTCGAAATGCACCGTAAAAAATATGACAACTACAGTACCGAAAGAGATTAACGTTTTAGTAATTTCATAAGATAGTCAGAAGCACAAGAAAGGGCACAGATTCTCAGGCTCTCCGGCACCAGGGCAGGCAGACGACTCCTAACAGAGATGGGCGTCCCCCCGGCCACTGTCGAAGACGCCTATCAGGGCCTTCCGAAAGAGCAGAAAATAGCATCCTCATATCGCCTGCCCCGCGCAATATGCATCCCCAGCGCAACGTAGAAAGAAGGAAGGCCAGGGCGGTGGCGCTCCTACGCCGCGCGACAGAACTCCCTGGCGGCAGCTGCTTCGTTGACGCAGCCCAGTATGACAACAGCAACAATTTCACGGTAGTGTCGATCAATCACAGGGGTTCGACCGTTAACGCCACTTCGGTACGAAGCACGTCGTCGCGTGCGGCCGAGCAAGTGGCCATTGCCTTGGCCCTCTTGGACGACAAACATGCCCATATATTCAGCGACTCCAGGGCAGCCATCCGCGCCTTCAGCGTTGGCGCTGTGTGTAAGGAAGCCTCTCGCATCCTCGACGGCAAAAGCATCGCTACCCACACCCTCACGTGGTTCCCCGCTCACATGGGATCCATCATGGGAGGCCACACAAACCTCAACGAGCTGGCCCACTCCAAGGCGCGAGGTCTCGCTTTCCGCGACCATGGAGAACTCCAACGCCGGCCCGCAGTGGTGGAGAACAGAGATCAACCGACCACATTCAATGAAATTGCGCAGCACTTTTATCTCAGCAGGAGAGACTTTTCCCTTCCACACAAGAAGTTAAATAGAGCGCAGGCATTGACCCTCAGATTATTGCAAACAGACTCGTATCCCAGCCCAGCTTTATTTCACAAGCTTTATCCCGACACCTATGCCACTGATTCTTGCAGGCACTGCAATGACATCGCTAGCCTAAACCATATGCTCTGGCGTTGCCCCTCGTTACGGGGCACAGAACAAATCAATGAGGAGAAGTGGCTCTCCGCTATCAAGAGCCCCGATGCCGGGCCGCAACTATGGGCTGTCCAGAGGGCCCACGATGCGGCGGTCGGGCATGGCCTGACTGTCCCAACGTGGGAGCCGCCCGCAGCGCGCTGAGTCGCGCACCTCAGGACCTTCATTAAAGTTTTGCATCCATCCATCCATCCAGGGCTGCTTCGGACTCAGTGAAAATGACGAATTTGCTGCTGTATGCACGCTGGGCAAAAAAATTTGAAGAATGCCTCATAATTCTGCTACTGTACATGACGTTTCACTGACAACCATAACAAGGTCGCGGATATATATATATATATATATATATATATATATATATATATATATATATATATATATATATATATATATATATAGAGAGAGAGAGAGAGAGAGAGCACGTGTTTGTGTGGCACGTTAGTTTCACTTATCGTTGTTCTCATGGATCCCGCAACTTATAAGACCTTACCGACCTTTGGAGAAGGTATATCGGTAACATGGTCCACCCTTAGAGCGCCTTTTCTGCATCACACCCGTTGTCTGGAGTGTAATTAGGCACGACGGATGCAGACATCTCTGCAGACCGATGCACGCGATAGAGGCGCCCGCGGATCGGCCGGCAGCTGGATAGCTATGATGAATCACTCTTCCGACGCCTTGTTTCTCGCCCTTGTACCGGAACCATTCTTAGGCTAGCGGAAATGTTTTCGTCCAATTCGCGCTGGGACAAGCCAGCATGTGTGGGGAAATCTATATCTCCAGTTGCACGTGCTCGATGGCCGCGAGGAAGTTTGCTCAACAGTTATATTTCGAGAACGTTTGCAGTTGCGGCGAATTATCTGTCAGCGTGCGCCTGTAACACGGTGACAGTTTGCTGACTAAGCGGGCTGGCCGCAATAATCTGTCAATATAGCACCCAGCAGCAGCGGCCGCTTTTGCTCCGAACTCAGACAAAATTTAATAAATCGCGTAAAACCCACACCGGACCCGACAAAACTGATGGAAAGTGGTGTTCGAAACCTGCAGCATTTTCTCTTTCTTTCTTTTATTTTTTATTTTCGGCAAACGTGACCGTCGCCACTAATTGCCTCACCCTTACGGCAAATTAATTTATATTTAAAATACATATAAATAATATTAAGGTATGGGTAACATTTCAAGTGACCTGAGGTGTTGATTCATATATCTTAATCAGAAGCAGCAGCAGCAGCCCTCCCTTGAACTTATGTGTGGGGAAGGGAGCAACCTGACAGGTACCACCGTATCAGGCTGTCTTTCCATGATCACCTTCTGCCGTCTCTCCATCTTTTCGCAGTGGGTTAGTTTTTACTGTGCCCTCTGATATCGCACCGCTGCGCCGTTTCAATCTAGTAAGCTACGGTTTTTGCTTACGTACATGGTGAAAAATAAGTAATCGTCTATCAAAATTACTCGCGTTCTGAGCACCCGTTCATAACGACTTTCTGCTGCCTCTGCGCGAATATTTTTGTATATGATAGCGCCCATGTCACATATGTAGCGCATGCAGCTCTGAAGCTGTCATTCTGCACGTACATTGTATTGTACATAAAACTAATTAATGATACTATGCAGCTTCACATGCATTTAGTTCACAAATCTTTCAAAATGGATGTTCAGCAGCCATGTCGCTCCGCCAGAGTGCTCAACTGGCTAGTTTATACAAGTGCATCTAGCCTCACAATTTCCTTGATGTGCGCAAAATATGCAGACGCAAAGATTAAGTGCAGTCCTGTCTGTGCCTCTCTCGTAACATTTCACGAATTTATCCTGGTTGTATGGATAAATTATGTACGCTGCAACATATTTGTGGTTGACGACGCGCGTCATCGGCCGTCCTGCGACAGCAAATAGCTAAGCGTGCGACAGGAGATCGACAGTTCCAACTGGACGAGCGACAGCGTCAAGGAAATTTGTAACGAGTTCTAAGGAGCTACAAAATTCGTACGGTGCACCATTAATGCTAACAATTTAAAGGCCACCCTGACACAGGCCTGTCAACTCCGTTGAGACTTCTAGCAGCCTTCCTAACTGCGTTGCTTTTCGTCGAACACGAAACTGCATTATTCGGTCACCGTTGTGTTGTGCGTGCTCGCAGAAGCGAACGCGTTGGCGTAGCTGTAGAGGAGGCAGAAGTCAATAACCCTCAGTATATACCCATATATACGCGCGCGCTCTGAGATCTCGCTTGTAGCCACAGGTCGTGACTTCGCTCGCCAGTTTGCTTTCTCTTTCCGTTTTTTTTTGTGTGTTTTTGTTTCGCCGGGGAAGGGAGGTAATGAGCCCAGCTAGCGCGGATGGCAGCGCGACGGGAGGAAGCGTTAGACCGTTGTTAGTGCGCCGATTGCGCGCGCTCCCGCTTTGTGTGGCGGGCGCGTTGCGAGGCGACCGGGCTGTCTCGATGAATGATTGGTCACGTGTTCCTGTCGCTTTCCCGCGTGCGTCGATCTCTATGGGAAATTACGAGGGTAGGCAGCAGAGGTTTAAGACCGTGGGATAGTGTACTACGCCGTACCTCGCCTTGGCATAACCAACAAAAAGGAAAACACCCGAACACCAAGCAACAAACTGCAGCCTGGGAATTGAAAAACAAAGTAAAAGAAAGCCCCGCGGCGACAGCGAGAGAGACAAAGTATTTTAATAATATAGAAAAGCTGCCGAACGTGACGTCACCAGCATGCGGCAGGGCGTACTTAGCCATACCTCGGGGACTTGCAGAAAGACCGTAGCATGAGCCTTTCTTCGCAGACGAGAAAAAAAGTGAGTACTCGCGGGGCAAGTTGTCGGTGTTGTTTTTTGCCGACGGTATACAGTATAGCGTTGAAGCGGCGGATAAGTGAAATTGTTTACTCCTTTTTCGCACAACCATAGTTAACTGGCTCGAGCGCCGCTGCTAGAAGTGCCGTTGCTGATATTGCTCTTGCGTCGAAAGGTGTACCATGGGGCACTGTTCCGCCTCTCTAGCTTGCGAGCAGCTTGGAGTGGGCCGGCTTATCGCGCAATTTAGGAGGTTTGTTTTGGCTCTCTTCCCATCGTCGGCTCCGCTGAGTACCGTACCATCAGCAAAAAAGTTGCTTTGAAGTCTTCGGGGCTCTTCATTTTAGCATGTAGGAGCTCATCATCAAGTCAATCCCTTGAAGCATCCCTGTTTTGGTCAATGTTAGTATAGAGCATGGCGAGATGAAACTGTCCTTAGCTTTCATTCGCCATATTAAATTTGATATCGGGTTGTGTTACCGACCACGTACTTCCGGCATTTATGTTAGATGAAAGTTCATTCATCACAGGTTTCACAGGTATCCGTTCACAGGTATCCGTTCGCTATTTGGCTATGTGATCCTCGCGTTTTGTCAAACGGGCACACACTATACTTACCTTCTCCGATCAACATTTACTGAAATATCCACTTCTGTCTTTTGGACGTCGTTATAATACGTTTAGAATTGCGTACATCTCGTAGGATGAGGTCCTAATCGCATAGGGGCCCAACGCCCATGTTGTCATTGTTGCCTCAAAATATGTTGTTTTTTAGCAGTCTCCTCTTCGTCAATCTTTTCTCGCACCTGCATGCAGCAACCTCAGGCAGTTGTTTTAAAAAGTCAACTCTGTACAGGAATAAGCGTAATGAAGGTCAAACTTTTTATTGGCAGATCTCTCGCATGTGATAAAGTTCCCAGTAATTAGTCAGGGTAAATACTTGCTAGGTTTCATTGTGAGAACATTTGCTAACATTTCGCAGAAGTAGCGGAACAGCAGCGAAGCTTGGCTCGGCGACGCGGAGTGGCACATCATCGTTTAGTTGGCCGCCCCTGTGTTGGCTGACCCTATGTTTAGAGAGAGAGAGAAACGTTTATTAAACGAAACAGTGTCCCGAGCGAGGCCGGGTATCACCCTAAGGTGGGAAGGCTCCTTAGTCCAGGAACCCTCTGGCTTCGACTGCTTAGAAAAAGAATAAATGCTAGTGTGGGATAGAAAACAAAAAGACGCATTCGCCCGAAAGGTGAAGCATTGATTGCGATAGCAAATTAGCACACATTTATACGAATTAAGTACAGTAGATTTATTGGCCATATTGTTAACATTCGCTTACTAACTGAATTGACAAGCATGGTGTCACCCGCGCAGAAGCAAATATGTATACATCTCACTCGATGACGGCGCACACTCGCTGTCAAAACGCTGGAGCGAGAAAGCGCGGCAGCAGCAGCGAGCGAATTGATCTTCGTGCTGCATCTCGCTTCAGCGCGAACACAACGCACACGAAGCTATCAACACTCGGCGCACTCTTTCGCTCTCACAGATCGCTTTGAAGATAGGGCCGCTCGCGGCGGCGCCATACGCAACTGCTGCCGGAGTAGAACTACCCCCCCCCCCGCCGCCTTGCGTGCGACGGAAGACGGCGCGCTTCCTCCCTGCTTCCCCGCTTGCGCGCGCACGATTGAATCACCATCGTCGACTCACGCTCGCAAGCTTTCGCTCGCACATGTAGCACATGTAGCGCACGGCAATGATGTTATCACCCTTGGACTTTTTACGGCAGAAATGCGCCTGGTATGTCATAATTGCTATTGCAGTAGTAAAAGGGGCAATTAAAACAAAGAGGAGCGACTATTACAGCGCACCCACAGTGTGTCGGCTACCGTCAAATGACGGACGCGCTGCCGGACACGTGGTCCAAGCGCATCTGGATGCGCTTTTCTTCTCCCGCAACCTGCCTACACAGCACGCGCATCAAGGTTGTCCCGTTCCGCTTGCCTGAGATGACGTTTCCGCTCGCCACTCGTCGTCGAACAACTTGTTGCCGTGTGTGCCGCGAACGTTTGCTGTTTTTCTTTTTCCTCGACGGCCGCTGCCTCCGGACGTGCCACTGGTGCAAGCGCGCTGTCTCGAGCAGTGCGCATTTTATGCAGATAACTCGTCGGGCGCGAATTTCGGAAACAAGAAACAATAATACTCGTATAAGAGGCGCTGCTTCACCAGTTCGTCGCAGAACTAGCGCGCTCATGGCGGCAACGCCCCGAAATTCCGGAGGCATGATGAGCGGCGTCTCGAAGAGCGCCCGGAAGGAAAGAAGCAAGCCAGTGTGGCGGCGGTGATGGCGTTTGTGAAGAAAGGAAGGTCGACCTTCGGTTTCTCCCACTCAAAGCACCACTGTGAAGAACCGACCGATCTCCCTCTCTGCCCACCTTCAGCCACACGCTCTCTCTGCCGGTTAGGGTCTCCTCCCACCGTTCACTCACCTTTTCCTCATCGCTACGAACTTTTCTTCGCTTTAGGCACCGGTTCCAACTCCGCGCCCTCCGTTGGAGCTTCCTTTTGCAGTGCTCGTCGGCGCTACGTGAGCATTACCGGCGGGGAATGCACGCTTCACACGAAGCAAGGGAGAGAGGAGTACGAGGAAAGTGAGGGAAGAACAGTTTGGTCGCCTGGATTGTGATGCCTGCCGCTGCAGCCAGAGAACAGCATGGCATGGGGACGTTTCCTTTGACGCTCGGAGCGAAGAGAAGGCGGTCGCCGAGGGGGGTGGGTGGGTGGGGGTCGAGTAGAGGGAGAGGGAATAAGGGGGGCTCATAATGGTGATCGCCATAATCCACGCGGGCACAATAGCGAGAGCTCCCGCTTTTCCCCTGCTTGTGTGTGATATCAATGCCTGTTTTCGCCGGCAGCGTGTAGGCACCGGGAACACAGGAGGGATGGACGGGGTTCTTCGTATTCTTCGTTTTCACTCTTTTTCTAGTCTTTCCAACCGGCGCAGCGAAGCCGAGCGAGTTTTAAAGCTCCGTTGCCGAGGCTCTTGCGCGCTCCTCTAATGGCGTGCCATTGTTGCTAGAACACGCTCAAATATGGCATCGAGTCGTGACCGTATAAACTGCGTTTTCGGGCGACGTAACGTCCGAACGCTGCGTTCATCCCATTGTGTGCAACCCTCTTGCGGCACCCTTTCTTCGTTGAAGGCACAAGTTCGAGTCGTGCGTCTAAAAACCAGTACGGGAAGGAAGAGCCCCGTAATTATGGACAATGATCCGAGTCGTTACTGGCTTAGTCACGCACCTAATTCCATCGCCATCAGCCGAGTATTCGTGAGTTCGTAACGTTTGTAAGTTAGTAAGTGAAACGGGCTAGTTGATAGAAGTGCATAGTTGGTGCACAGATTGTTTGCCCACTTCATTACTTGCTACCTTTACACTAAGCACAAAAATGTTTCGTTGCGCAGGGCTCAAGAAAATACAAGGTTATTCACACGGACGCGATCTACCATGTGAAGTCCACTGTGCTTTCACCGGGACTTTCAAACTTCCTCATTGCTAAGCTGTGTTTCACGCATACACAGGGTAAATGCTTAACCATCGGGAACAAATGATAACGCAACACGGTAGGAAAAACTACACTGGTTGATCACACAATTCACAAATACTCAGATACTGCAAATGTTTTCTGAGACATTATAATGAGCTCCGCTATGGTTCCGCTGGAACCTAGGCACTGTAGGTCATCTCTCCGTAGTTATTTTTTTTTTCAATGAATAATTAATCACACACGAAGCGCACTTACAGATAATACGAGTGTTCCTCCTGCTGGCTAAGCTTCGACGTGTCGCACCAACTGGCTCAACTTAGGTTTCCCAGTCCATTTTTCTGTCCATATGCCCCGTGCCTTTTTTTTTTTTTTCACTACTTCACGAGTTGGCCTGTTCATAAGTCCACAGCTTCAGCGCTATAAGTATATGAGTGGTGATCAGAGATTCGCTTAGTCACTTACCATATAAACGGGCTTGACTGGAAAGTGGATTGTCGCGAATATCTTTGGAGCAATTAAAAAAAAAAAACAAAGCGCTGATGGATAGACATAGAGCTCTGCACATGTGTTGGGTGTCCCGTTTCCGTCATATAGATGTGTGATCGCACCTGCGAGCCTGCGAAGAAAAGCAATATATGTATATACTGACAAAAGAAGCCGACATCAACTATAGAACAACGTAGAGGATGACGTTTTTATCACTAACATTTTCGTTTCCCCCATTTTTTCTACGCTTCACTATTGCCTCTACGGATCTTAAACTGCGTCCGCCACGTTTTATAGATTGCAATAGCCACCTCTCACTCATTTCTGCCGCTTTGTTCGTTTCCTCCTTCTTTTTTGCTTTAGCAAAACATCAGAGGACTGGTAGTTCGTGCCCCATGATTCAGATCCGGTTGGCGCGGGGTCACGGGACACCGAGTCCTGGTTTTCGTCGCGCCCAATTCCGAAGGAACCGCATACGAAAGCCGTGCCACGTCATGACACGTCATCAGATGAGCCGCGTCCGTATACGTATATATATGCGGCGCATATTGCGATGTAATCGAGTATCCGTGATGTTATGTGTTACACGCATAGACGGTTCCTTCAGTGCGAAGAGAACGGATAGAACGTTGCGAGAGTACACAAAAGAATTAAAACATGTCGTATGTTAGTTGTTAGTGAACAAATATAAGAAACAGGAAATTTGGTGTCCAGCTTGCAACTTCAACCATGCGCTTTTACAGCACTACATCGCATGGAAACCACACATATGCATTTTTGCGCACACAACGCTGCGCTCCACGTGTATTTCAAGCGACGTCTTCCGGCTCAGACAGCGTCGACAATGTTAAATATATCTGGTTATTTAAATTAGTGTCAACATCACCATTACTACGTATTTCCTTTTTGTGTCGCTGCAGTACTGCTTAAATTTGATTTAGTTGTGTTACTAGTATCATTTGAACAATACCCGACAGTAGTTGCACTGTACAGCCATAAGAATCATGTCAGACTCTTTTCAGTTGCTTCTTCCTTAATTCGAAGAACCGCCGTGCCTTGTCAATTCAGAAACACCTTCTGCCGTCTTAGTTTACGGTTTATCGGGTACATGTGGTACCAATTTGATCGGAGCAGTGTGCAGCAAGTAAAAAAAAAAAAAGAGGGACTCGCCATCCCAGCTTTGCGAAAGTGTCCAGCGAAGCTGTTGAAGACCACCACTATACAACTGCTGATGGAGCGTATGCAGTGCTTTATAGCTTCAGACTAATGGGAGTAATGGTAATTTCGGCAGCACGCGGCCGCCCATAGCGGTGCTGCAACAGCTTTAAAATCAGTTGCTAGGCTGGTTCTTTTACTTGCTTCGCATTGTTATCTGGAGCGCCTTATCAATGATGTGGTTTTGACGCTTGTTTTGTGCTTGTTCTTTATTGGAACGAATGCTGTGCCGTACGTTGTACATCATCATCATCATCATCATCAGCCTGGTTACGCCCACTGCAGGGCAAAGGCCTCTCCCATACTTCTCCAATTGCCCCGGTCATGTGCTAATTGTGGCCATGTTGACCCTCCAAACTTCCTAATCTCATCTGCCCACCTAACTTTCTGTCGCCCCCTGCTACGCTTCCCTTCCCTCGGAATCCAGTCCGTAACCCTTAATGACCATCGGTTATCTTCCCTCCTTATTACATGTCCTGCCCATGCCCATTTCTTTTTCTTGATTTCAACTAAGATGTCATTAACGCGCGTTTGTTCCCTCACCCAATCTGCTCTTTTCTTATCCCTTAATGTTACACCTATCATTCTTCTTTCCATAGCCCGTTGCGTCGTCCTCAATTTAAGTAGAACCCTTTTCGTAAGCCTCCAGGTTTCTGCCTCGTACGTGAGTACTGGTAAGACACAGCTGTTATAAACTTTTCTCTTGAGGGATAATGGCAACCTGCTGTTCATGATCTCAGAATGCCTGCCAAACGCACCCCAGCCCATTCTTATTCTTCTGATTATTTCACTCTCATGATCCGGATCAGCAGTCACTACCTGTCCTAAGTAGATGTATTCCCTTACCACTTCCAGTGCCTCGCTACCTATCGTAAACTGCTGTTCCCTTCCGAGACTGTTAAACATTACTTTAGTTTTCTGCAGATTAATTTTTAGTCCCACCCTTCTGCTCTGCCTCTCCAGGTCAGTGAGCATGCATTGCAGTTGGTCCCCTGAGTTACTAAGCAAGGCAATATCATCAGCGAAGCGCAAGTTACTAAGGTATTCTCCATTTACTCTTATCCCCAATTCTTCCCAATCCAGGTCTCTGAATACCTCCTGTAAACATGCTGTGAATAGCATTGGAGAGATCGTATCTCCCTGCCTGACGCCTTTCTTTATAGGGATTTTGTTGCTTTCTTTATGGAGGACTACAGTGGCTGTGGAGCCGCTATAGATATCTTTCAGTATTTTTACGTACGGCTCGTCTACACCCTGATTCCGCAATGCCTCCATGACTGCTGAGGTTTCGACTGAATCAAACGCTTTCTCATAATCAATGAAAGCTACATATAGTGGTTGGTTATATTCCGCACATTTCTCTATCACCTGATTGATAGTGTGAATATGATCTATTGTTGAGTAGCCTTTACGGAATCCTGCCTGGTCCTTTGGTTGACGGAAGTCTAAGGTGTTCCTGATTCTATTTGCAATTACCTTAGTAAATACTTTGTAGGCAACGGACAGTAAGCTGATCGGTCTATAATTTTTCAAGTCTTTGGCGTCCCCTTTCTTATGGATTAGGATTATGTTAGCGTTCTTCCAAGATTCCGGTACGCTCGAGGTCATGAGGCATTGTGTATACAGGGTGGCCAGTTTTTCTAGAACAATCTGCCCACCGTCCTTCAACAAATCTGCTGTTACCTGATCCTCCCCAGCTGCCTTCCCCCTTTGCATAGCTCCCAAGGCTTTCCTTACTTCTTCCGGCGTTACTTGTGGGATTTCGAATTCCTCTAGACTATTCTCTCTGCTATTATCATCGTGGGTTCCACTCGTACTGTATAAATCTCTATAGAACTCCTCAGCCACCTGAACTATCTCATCCATATTAGTAATGATATTGCCGGCTTTGTCTCTTAACGCATACATCTGATTCTTGCCAATTCCTAGTTTCTTCTTCTCTGCTTTTAGGCTTCCTCCGTTCCTGAGAGCTTGTTCAATTCTATCCATATTATACTTCCTTATGTCAGCTGTCTTACGCTTGTTGATTAACTTCGAAAGTTCTGCCAGTTCTATTCTGGCTGTAGGGTTAGAGGCTTTCATACATTGGCGTTTCTTGATCAGATCTTTCGTCTCCTGCGACAGCTTACTGGTATCCTGTCTAACAGAGTTACCGCCGACTTCTATTGCACATTCCTTAATGATGCCCACAAGATTGTCGTTCATTGCTTCAACACTAATTTCCTCTTCCTGAGTTAAAAGCCGAATACCTGTTCTGTAGCTTGATCTGGAAGTCCTCTATTTTCCCTCTTACCGCTAACTCATTGATCGGCTTCTTATGTACCAGTTTCTTCCGTTCCCTCCTCAAGTCTAGGCTAATTCGAGTTCTTACCATCCTGTGGTCACTGCAGCGCACCTTACCGAGCACGTCCACATCTTGTATGATGCCAGGGTTAGCGCAGAGTATGAAGTCTATTTCATTTCTAGTCTCGCCGTTCGGGCTCCTCCACGTCCACTTTCGGCTATCCCGCTTGCGGAAGAAGGTATTCATTATCCGCATATTATTCTGTTCCGCAAACTCTACTAGTAACTCTCCCCTGCTATTCCTAGTGCCTATGCCGTATTCCCCCACTGCCTTGTCTCCAGCCTGCTTCTTGCCTACTTTGGCATTGAAATCGCACATCAGTATAGTGTATTTTGTTTTCACTCTACCCATCGCCGATTCCACGTCTTCATAGAAGCTTTCGACTTCCTGGTCATCATGACTGGATGTAGGGGCGTAGACCTCTACAACCTTCATTTTGTACCTATTATTAAGTTTCAGAACAAGACATGCCACCCTCTCGTTAATGCTATGGAATTCCTGTATGTTACCAGCTATATTCTTATTAATCAGGAATCCGACTCCTAGTTCTCGTCTCTCCGCTAAGCCCCGGTAGCACAGGACGTGCCCGCTTCTGAGCACTGTATATGCTTCTTTTGGCCTCCTAACTTCACTGAGCCCTATTATATCCCATTTACTGCCCTCTAATTCTTCCAGTAGCACTGCTAGACTCGCCTCACTAGATAACGTTCTAGCGTTAAACGTTGCCAGGTTCATATTCCAATGGCGGCCTGTCCGGAGCCAGGGATTCTTAGCACCCTCTGCAGCGTCGCAGGTCTGACCGCCGCCGTGGTCAGTTGCTTCGTAGCTGCTGGGGACTGAGGGCCGGGGTTTGATTGGTGTGTTCATATAGGAGGTTGTGGCCAAGTACTGCACCAGGGTGGCCAATCCTGCTCTGGTGAGGGAGTGCGTTACCGGTTCTGGTCACCGGGATCAGGCCACACTCCAGGCCTGTTTACGCAATTTTATCAACACGCGGATTTTTTTTTTTTTAATCCGGTGGAAAATTGCGCGGCACCGGGATTCGAACCACGGACCTCTTGCATGCGAGGCGGGTGTTCTACCTCTACGCCACCGCTGCACCCTGTACGTTGTACGCGTGGTACCAAAGAATGTACTCATTTTTCGCTTCACTATGCTGACTACTTGGAGCTTCTTCCTTGCGGAGGTACGAACCACTGCTCCTGGCCCTGCAATGCCGCCAGGCTCGGCCCACGTTTTCGCTGACAGACGCGGACACGCAAAATGCCGACCAAATGGAGGCTGACATCTTCGCTGTAGAATGAAACGCGTTTAAAAGTGAGAGCGGCCACTTCTTACTTGCAGCCCCCTGTACCGACAGTCTCTGTCGGTAAAGGGGGCTGGCGGCGTTCAATTTGCGTTTTAAACTGCCATATGGCCATTCACAAACAAACTGTTTACTGTACGGTAACTATGCCTCATCGCAGAAGCCACGTGACAGCGCATGTTGTGCGCGCTGCAACGATCGCGTTCCATTTTTTTGGCCGACCCTCTGTGCTCGATTCGCGATACGCTGCGCACTACACGCTGCCGCTGCACGTATACGGCTATGCAGTTTCTCCCATAATTTCTGACTTACTCCCTGGGCGAGGAGATTAACGCGCTCTCTCTGCGGCGCGCAGTGCAGCTGCTTTCAGTACGAACAGTGCCCGGTGGCTCCAGATGGCGGCCGAACCTGCGGGATAAGGTCGCTGCTCATCTCGCCACCTGCCGGCGAGAGTGTCGAGCCTTACTCGGTGCCTCATTCGAGTAAGGGCGCGCTGGCTCGCGTACGCCTGCGTTAGACGGAAGGAGGCGTAGCTTCAGCAGTCATCCAGTGACAAAAAAAGAGCGAGCCCTTAGCGGTGTTCGTGGCCTGCAGGGATAACAGGTTTCACATAGGCACGTTTGCAGCACCTGCGTGCCGGAGACTCGGTGGGAGTGGATCGGGCCTCAATTTGCAGACCTAAGTCTATTCATTACTTTCATTAACCCCCTCAGAAGGCGGCTACCAAAGGGGAGTGGTGGAATAACCATAAAATTACACCATGTTACAATCGTCTTTTTGATCGCACCTTTATATGTAGAAGTGCCGGTGATGTTGACAGTGGAAATACCCAGGTGGCTCCGTTCATTCCATTTCTTCCGGATAAATAACAAATAAGTACCTCGTGCCGCTGGAGAAAAAAACATCGTCTACTTTATGGTGAAGTGTCCAGTGTTTGTTTCTTGTGAATTTGAATTGCGGGTGCATTTTCCTACGTAAAGAAATCCTAGGAAGATTTAAAGACAGCTTCACAGAAGACATGCTACAGAAACGCTATCACGAGGTAAAATAAACAGTGAAATCTGCAGAGCTTAATCGTTGTGCAGTAGGAGCTCTAAATCATAGTGTTGAGATCTGGCTCAAATACTGAAGCATATGCTGGTTCCCAGTAAGGTTTGTCCTCAATTTTTAAGTGGCGCCACATCACAAAGCTCATGGTCGGTATTACGCCAGACCTGCATAAATAAACGCGGAACTTCTTGCAGGGGACACCCAAGGCTGTATTTACGTGGAGAAAAAAAAAAAACAAATAAACTCCTGTAACTAAAGAAAATCGCCATTGAATGAAGGCAAATCTTAAATTTAGGTTTTCTTCGAGTTCAAACCGCAGCAGAAATGACGTCGTGTTGCGTTTGTTCTTTCACATGTTGGAGCTCTTCATCTGCGGATGGAAAGAAACCGCGAAACCTGCTGGGTTGCGTCATGGTATTGCATTCTACGTAATCGCTTTCTCTGATAGTTACGTTTATCGGCCAGTCGTTACCATTGTCTGTGACGTCACAGGGAGTTCGTTTCTTCGAGAAATCAAAGCTGGCGCCGGCAACATTTTGCACTTTCAACTCGTTCTCTGTCATTGCGAAACACAGTATTCGGTAGGAATAATCTAGTGACCGTTACAGGATCACAGTGAAGTGAGTTAGGTCACCTAAAGGGACATTAAAGGCGAACATCTAGATCTGTTCGGAAATTAGCCTTCCGAAAACATCAGAGCAGCCTCTGTTACCGTGAAAATAGGCTCGATAATCCAGACGACATGCAAAACGAAGACGAGTAGAAACCCCACCCTGACTTCCCTGTTCGCCGTGACGTCACATGTTTTGACAGCGTTTATTCGGGTCTAGGTAATTGTTTATCGTTAAAGGACTAAATTGCACTCCAAAGAAACCCAAAAGGGAACCTAAAAAGTTTCGATGACTTTTCATGGGCAAAACTGGCCCAAATGTGAGAGAACTATTTGAAACATATGACGTCACACATGACGTACGGCGCGGAATTAGAAGCGCTCTGTAAGCTACGATGGTACATTCCTTCACGGGCCGCAGGAGGGTTGAAGGCGTCACGGCAGTCGCAGTGCGTCATCGTCCAACGCTGATGGGAACAACGAGGTGATATACTCTGCTGCGTGGATCCCGCACCTCGCGCCCTCGTGGGGCATCGTCTATGCCATTCTTTTCCCCAGCTTCTCGCAATGAAGCTTTTTGGTGAATCCCGGCCCATTGTTGCCTCGCGATCGCCCATTGAGGTCGTTCCACGGCCGTTCCCCCTCGCGGTAGCCCGCTTGCCGTGGCGAATTACAACGAGGGGTCTTTGACTCCATCTCGACCGCATGGTTCCGCAGAGAGACACAGGCCACTTTCTAGATAAGTTCCGAGGTCTTCGCGGCGTTGTTGTCCTATGACGCTCCTTTGAATTCCTTCAATTTTCGTTGTGTTCTGGCTACCCTATTTATACACATGCACAACATTTGTATCTTTCTCTTTTTGTTTACAAGCAATGGAGGAATTTTTTCCCCCTTTGATCACTCTCGCGTATTTCAGAGGCGTTCTGAATTACTTGCGCATTGTGGGTCATGGCGTATTATTTTAACTAGGCTGTAGTAAAAGAACAACGAAAGACATATTTATAGACTTATTGTGGCGTTTGCGAAGCGCTCTTGCGGGCGCTGGCCCTCTCATTGCAATACGCCATATAGTGACTGCGCTGACTGTGCGTGGTTTCATGGCATTCTCTATAGTGCTCGTTTCAGGACACACGCGCGCTCATACAAACGCACACAGCTATAGCTTATGCACTGTAGCGTGACGTGACGGTGACCGGCACGGTATGGCGTCGTCCCTCTACATTTATTCGGGAATGCGCGTCAGAAGGCTAACGGAATGGCTGGCTTGTTACAGGTGTTCGCTGCACTAGCAGAGCGCTGACTGAGGCGTTATCTCAGTTTGTTTTTTGCACTTTCCACTCGTGCGGCCACTCCTAATCTTTGGCGGTGCCAGCGCCGTGGTTGCACGTAGCGCCTCTGTATATTTAGATAGCATGGCGTAGTTGACTACTAACAGAAAAAGAAAAGAGCTACTTGCGCAAGGACGATATTTCAACCTAAAGAGTCAGGTAATCGGCATGACAAAAAAAAAGAGAGAAAGAGAAAGAAAGAAATGAGGCATTGGTTTTCTTGTGCTATAAAAAGTGTAGGAAATCAATAATAAACATTCAGTTGCTAGTCCAGCTTGTGTCGTCGTCTCTTCCTGCCCGTGCCAGAACGCCCTGCTGGAAACCAATTGTGCTATGTGCAACCAGCGAGCTCAGGCAAACATTGTTGTGACTTTCTTTATTTTGTCATCGTGGAGTGAGGAGGATACGGCGTCAGTGCTGACGCCATTGCATGCCACTGACCCTGGTATCGTCTCTTCAAATGCTGGCGCTGTTTATTCGTAGCTGTCGTGTCCCCACGCGCTCCTTCCTTGATGGCGCTGCTGTCGCGCATGTTGCGGATGTACAGGCACTGTAACTGTGCCATCATCATCGGTCTGTTTTAGCTTCCACTGCATGACGAAACTCCACGCGACTACTCCTGTCTTGAGTTGACTGGCGGGCTAGTTTGACCATGATCACAGAAACGCAGCTTAAAGACAAGATGAGGAGGAGTACACAGTGCTCTTTTCTATTTTGTTATTGTTTATGGTCTTGTATATCGTTGTTGTCGTTCTTCGTTTTATTACTGCCTGTGTGGTCGTCACTATTTTGTCCTGTCCTTTAGCGCTGCATTTCTGTGATCCTGTCTTAAATCGACTGACTATTTTGTGCTCCTGCAACTCATCTACGCCTCATCATCGTTGTACGCCTAATCTCGTCACACAACCTAATCCCCCAAAACTTATGTTGTTTAAAAATAGGGGTCTGCGAATATTCGAAATTTCGAATACGAATCGAATAATATTTTCTACTCAATTCGTATTCTGTTCGAGAATTAATTCTTTGTTGTCGAATATTAGTTTCTGTTCCAATATTTTGATGGATAACAACAGTTGTTGTAGTGTACACGGATAAAGACCGATGCAAGTGGACTCTTCCGAATGATGCTTCGCTGCACGAGAATCGCAATCGTTCCGCAGACGCAACACTTACTGAGAGCGCATGGACAAGATCACTTCTGCGCAAGAGTTTCCAGTTATTAAATAAGTATGTTTCATCTTGGGCAGCCTGCGAATTTGTTGTCGTCATTCAGGCAAAGCAATTTTCAATGTTCCCAGTCTCACCATGCTTAATAAGCAGATAGCGACACTGCGTTCCGCCAATACTTCAGCGCTGTGACTAGCTGTTGCGCTGGAAATGGACTTCTCTAAAGTGATTGTCGACCACTTACTCTCTTCGAGGGCGAGCGAAACACATATATAGTGCTTGCGTTCGTCACATGTGTTTGGTTGCAGGGCTCAGATTCACGCGAGGTGTGGATTTCTTCTTTCTCTTTTTCGTGTCGTGATGGCTGGACTGTACACCTTAGGACGACTCGCGCTTTTTGTTCTTTTTCTCTTTTGCACATGGGGCAAAACAGGCGTGTCGATGTCCTATCCGCATCCGCATTATGTCGCACAACGGCGGTACCACAGCGATGACAGCGGCTGATTGCAAGCACGGCCATAATAATTAGCGGCGAATACAGCACGCTTGAACCTTCCGCCGCCTATGCGAGTATGCATGTACTCTCCCGCAGCCTCTGCGCGCATACCACACTGTGCACATTGAATCGCAGGTACGCGCAGCAAGCCAGCGCCACGTAAACGTGAACTCGTAGGGGAAAAATAATAAAGAAGCTACAGGACACGCTTGCGCCTCGCAGGCGAAAGACATGCCAGGCACGCGTGCATCACCATGAATCGTACATCCGCCTCGGTGTCCCGACCTGGGTCGCTTCCTGCTGTGGTGGATACGCAAACGCGTCACACCAGGCTGGCACTTGGATATCCACTCGACTGTTTAACGGCTGTTTCACTTGTAAGGCATTTGACTACAACATGAACGCGCATTCTTCATTGTGGAGCACTGACTCACATTTTGCTCATTTCGCATAGCAATGCACACAGTATTTAATGCACGTAGCCAATACGTTGTCAGTTTCGCCCGAAAACGTCGCGCACCTCGAAGCCTCGGTGGTCCCACTGTTGAGCAGTTGGCAAGCGGCTGCCCGCGCAGTGTGCACAATTTCTTCGTTGATCGAGTTCTGTGGCATGTTCTCCTGGAATAATAGTATACCTACGTCAGCGAGCCGGATTTGCTCCGCGCATTAGAAACACTGGCAACTAGGCCCCAACGTTACCTTTCTCGGCGAACTACTCACGAGGCCGCGCCTGACTTTGTTGGAAATTTGTTTTATGCTGGAATTTGCAAACCGCCATTCACGAAACATTGCACCGGAATATTTTTCATGAATGTTTTTCTGATACTAGAGATAGAAGCATATATAATATTGCATGACGATTAAGAAGGCAAGAAGGCTTACCCACTCTAGAGATCTGCCGTTACCTCGACCAGTGTCAGTAGGCGGTGTTCGTCCCCCGCATTTTGTCACTCGAAGTGAACTACTAGGTGGCATTGATCGTAGCCGAGAGACCACGTGGCGTCTACGTGATGAGCCCCGCCTCCTTTTCTTTTTTCCTTTTTTTTTCTGCATGGTGTATTTTTGGTGGGGGTCTTGCGCACTCAGCGTCTAACGGTGCGATCCTCATGTTGCTGCTGGATGTGCAGTGGAGACTTCTGACTTAAGATAACATAGCTGTTCTTAGAATAAGGTCGCGCGAGGTTTCGTTTGAAGGTTCGCTGTCTTCGCGGTTTACAAAAATGTAATATTTTGCAAACAACGTCGTCACCATGCATACGTTATGCACTTGACGTTATATCGTTTGTGGTGCCCGAGAGAAAGAGAGAGAGAAAGCAAGGAGAGGAAAGGAAGAGAGGTCAACCAGACGAGCGTCCGGTTTGCTACCCTACACTGGGGCTAAGGGAAAGGGGAATAGAAAGAGGGAAAAAATGGAGAGAAAGAGCACTGAGTGAACGCGGGCTGATGCACATGGGACACTATAAGCGGTCTCTTAAACCAGTGCACTTCAAGTAGTGTACTAGTGCATGAATCGCTTTTTGTGCCAGTGACGGGTGTTGCTATGGCCCGCGTATCCTTGACTCCGAGAACGGTGTCGAGTCCAGTCGGTTTAAAGTTGTCTTGAGAGAGAGGCGTTGTAAGTCGTAGCTATGCCCGAACTTGGTGAGGAGCCCTTGAACTGACTTCTGTTGATACAGGAATCAAACAACGACCATATCTATAACTGTGCGTGCGTGCGTGCGTGCGTGCGTGCGTGCGTGTGCGCACCTTTTGATGACATCAGAAGGTACCGCACAGATGGTTGGCGGCTTATATGCTTCAATGTCCGTGGCGGGAGTTGGGAGACTAACCCCCGGTTTAACGAATATTGCGTCTGGGGCTTGATGTGCGTGAGTTGGAGCAACTCATTGCGCATGGGTGGCCGAAGAAGAGTATAATAGTTCGAAGAGTGAAGGTGGGACAGACAGTCGTGAACGGTGATAGGAGGTAATGCCACTAGTGTTAAATGTAAATACGCCACTAGAAAAAACAAACAAAAGAGAACTAAATACGCTGGTAATTGTGTTCTGGAATTGTGAAGAGTCTCTGATTCTCCTTTGAAATGATAGAAACAAGCATCATAGCATATGTTGCATAAAAAAAGTGTGATCGTATATTAAGCGTGCTCGCTCAGTGGTAACATAAAAACCACAACCGCTGAATGCTATAGAGATCGAATGCCGCTGATCAGTTCACCACATACGCTGAGCGATCGTGGTGCACTGCATCTTTCGTCAAAAGTTCGCATACCGCTCAGTGCCTACAGTCAGGTTCCCGGGGAGGCCCGGCCCCCCTCCATTTTTTAAGGAGAGGGTCGCCCCCCCCCCCCCCCCCCCGGCAAGTCAACTGTAGCACTACGGGACCCATTCAACAAGCCGTGAAGGTGATTTTATTACCAGTTTTGCCTTGTGCGGGCCAATTCTAGCTCTCGAAATTTTCTATTAGTCATTTAACGGCAGTTAATCAGTTGCTTCGGCATGAGCAAAAACAAGAAGGCAGGTATTGTCGCACTGCTGCATGCATTTCCCCGAGGCACTGCACATTGTGGTCACTACCCTTTTTCGACTGAGATTAATTCTTGACACAGCTAGCACACTGTTTCATGGGCCACCTGAACACGAAGCTACCTACTCACGACACCTTGGTTTCCTTAGCTGACCAGTTAATTGTCATTCTTATAGTTATGCATTGTGAGTGCTGTGTTATACTGAGACGCATGTATAATGTCCACCTTTGTAGCTAAGTAGGTGTGAAACAATAAGATATATTTTTGTAGTGTCCTGAGGTTGCTAGATCCTTTCTAGATTGCAATTTCAACCACAGCAGCTGATTCCATCTATGGTTTCCTTGGCTCCATTGTCTGTTAACTTTTTATGATGGTGGTTAACAAGATTCGAGCCCCTCAGTTTCCCTGCTCGTGCACGTAATATATATATATATATATATATATATATATATATATATATATATATATATATGGCAGTGCTGTATATACTGTAATATTGTAATTATGCTATGTGCACGTGCACACAGCATATATAGAGGAGGAACCGGCGAAGCTTAAGCGTCCTCCATTTTTTGATACTTTAAACTTGTAACCCAAACGTAAACATTATTCTTATTACATTTATTGAAATCTTTTCACCTGTGCTTCAACCCGCCCTTTCTTGCCGTACTTTTCCGGATCTATCGACACCTTGGCTTTGATTATATATATCAAACTGATAGTTCGCGTTGAAGGGACGAACAACCACTTTTCACGGTACCTATTTTTTAAACGCAATGGAAAGCTTACCGGTAAGAGTGTCTAATCATGAAGTGGTAACGCGGAAAACGCCGTGGAACGCTGCATTTTTATCACAATTTTTTTTGTCTGCAGTGAGGATGTAGTCGTTCACTGGAAGCATGCTGAAAACAGTGATAGGTGAGTGTGATAGCAATTATAGGCCGGCATTAGTGGCAGGCAGACGAGAAGTGCGGCCGTAACTGTGAGAAAGTATTATTTTGTTTATCAAGTCGATGTTCCTGCAATTCATGTTTTCCGAAATGTTGAAGTATTTCTGCGATAACAGCTGCGCGTTCTTGTGGTTTCCTGTTCAACTGCTTTGGTAGTTAACCAGTCAAAATAAAACCAATCCTATCGAAAACGAAACGACGCTTTTACACGTAATACATAGTTCAGCATGTTGCCGTAGCCATGCGTCCGCTTTTGATTTCCGAAACATTGATAAAGCGCAAGTGTCTAATTATGTAAAAACTGCAATTTTAAGCAATAATTATGTTGTACTTAATAACGGCCGACTTGCGTACAGTAATTAATCTCAGACTACATCCGAAACACCAAGATTTCATCTCCAACCAATTAAAAATTATAAACCCTATTTAAACCGCGAACAGCGTGCTGGATTCTATCACTATAAATCCTGGTCATTTCATGTCCATGGAGGTCTCACAACACATTCTGGGCAGTTGTCGGTCCCTTTAACCAGTATTTAAATTTCGGGCACGCAACAAAGTTCTTTTTTTTTTTTTTTTGTCGAAGTAAAACTATACCTTTCGAATTATTGTATCTCGGTGACGTGCTTGATTCACACGCGAAAATTAATCGGCATAAATCTTTCAAAATGGCCGCTGTCGCCCCCTCAACTCCCCCTTTCCTAAAAAGGAACCGGGAGTATGGCCCTGGTCTGGTTTAACGTCCGCTATCCGTTATGCTCGCTAACCATAAGTGCAGCAATACTTGACTACACGCGAATACGTTGAACGCATATCGCTGATAGTCTGCACTCACGTCCGTGCCTGAAACTTGTCTGCCAGCTGACGCACCTCGACCTCGTTTTCCTTAATGATTTCCTTTTTTTTTTTATACGTACGTTTGCACACATGTGGCGCGCAGTTTCTTTGTTCGCCGCAGCGACCGCACAACAAACAACCGAAGCGAGTACTCGCAGCGGCGGGGAGACATGATGGCACGATCTTCGGCCAACGGCCCACCGCCACCGACGGCGGCGAGGGGCAGCGTCCCTTGCTCGTTCGGCATGTTTCGACGTTCCGTCGCGCATCCAAATCACCGTGCGCGTCGCGGGCGCGCGTCGGCGAGGTGGGACGCCAATTTTACACCTATTCCAAAGCGAAGGCTGTGTGCGGCCCCGACGATGGCGCCTCGCTTGGTGGTCTCGACTGAGTCATGCTCCCACCGTGGTACACCGTGGTTTGCTGTTGCATACTTTGGTCGCTTTCCTATTTTTCTTATTCGCGCAGCGCGCAGGGCCATCGATTGGACCGCGTGTTATGGTGTGCTGGTATAGTTGAACCTGCGAGCTGTATGGAGCCCGCTGGCAGTGGAGGTGGTCTTGCGCGCGTCGTGACGGTGGGGTCGATCACATTCGCTTCGTTCTCTGGGCGAACAAAAGAAACCAGGCTCGCGCAGCTCTCGCGTGCTTTGTTCATAGTACATCACCGCAAGGCAGTATATGTATATATAATGTTTATTCGGTCATTTGTTTTGCTTCTTGTATATTTGAATGGCGCTTATAGTATGCGTATGCGCGTTCAATACGCGTATACCGATATCGCTAGTGCTTCGTTTTTGTTTGCTATGACACACACGCACGCGCACGCACACGCACACGCACGCACGCACGCACGCACGCACACACACGCACAAAAGAAACAGTACTGACGGAGACTTGTCTGTTATATTCTTGGTTATGCTTCGCAATGACTGAGACCTGCAGCATTGAAGTGCCGTGTTTAATTTCGCAGCTGATCGCTGCTGCTTTGTCTTTGAATACTTCTGCGAGATTTACGTGCGCGCTAAGTCGCTATTAGACAACTATTTCTTTGTCTTCCTTTCTATTCAACCTACGTTGACGTTACCCATCTACCCTCTATCTTTCACGCTGCACCTTCATTCACGCTGCACCTTCAGAGTAAGCGTGCAGACTGCGTGATAAAGGACACTGACTCCCAGCTTCATATCGCTGCATCGGGAGTGGCATGAGTTAGATCCGTGCTGACAGCGGTGACAAAGTTTTGTTTATTACCATCATCATCGCCGTGACTGATACGCTGACGTGAGACGCGCGGTAACGCTATTCCTGAGCTAAGATTTGGTAACCGCGCTTTCTTAGCATGTGCTCTAATGGACTTGGGCGAGGGCACATTTCTCAAGCTACTCTTCACCACAGGAATTGTCAGCGAGCTTTATTCAAAAGCAGTGTTTCAGTCGATGGGCAGAATCGCACACAGTGGGACAGAAGAGTGAGGAATGAATACACCAGCAATAAAAGAAAAATAATAATAAAAGCCGTCCAAGTTGGGGTACATTACTCGGATGGTTGTGTAGATAGCTGGTTTTTGAGCTAAGAAAGTGAAGTTCTGCATAGCTCAAACAACGTGTGAGACCGAGATATCGACATATAAACATTGGAAATTGCGCATTTGAGTTTGTGCACACAACTTTGCTTCTCTGCTACGTTGCACGTTTTCGTTTGAGGGGGATGAGGCAGGTCAATAGTTGTATTGTCTTCACTTCACTTAATGCCTTGCTACGTGCATATCATGGTACACATGCAACAGCAGTTTCAACCTTTACCATAAATTTGAAAACACTGCACATGAAAACACTGCACACTGCACCTTTGCTCCAAAGCTTCTGGTATTAGAGTGACAGTGCTTAGTCCCCTGACCCAAACATCTTGCAGGAGTTCAAAAGAATGGTGGCAAATGTCATTACTCACGATGTGGCTTCAAAATTTTCAACAGAAGGCTGTGTATGTGCAGCTGGAACATACTACAGTCGAACTTTGTTTTAATCAAGTTGCATCGGCCATGAAAATACCTTCAGTACATTTGATATTCGTTATAAGCATGCATACACGCAGGTTTCGGCGTAAAAAAAATTGATAATTTCTGTGGATAACGCTGGCGGGGTGCCTGTGAGAGGTCCAGTAAAGGGTCTCTTCTCGACTTTGATGACATAGCGGCAACTTGCGGTGCCGATACGATGCATGGGAACAAAGTACACACACTCCGCACCGCCGCGAAGACGCAACTGCGCGATCCGCACAACCAAGTGAGCCGTCGCAAGATGCTCGCCGTCAATGTTCGTACTCGTAGACGTTTCCGCGATCGAGCGTGAGACCAGACGCACAGGCAAGCCTTACGGCGTATAGCGGAGTTCGGATCCACGTACGGCTCCACGTACGGCTCCATTGGTGTCCGAAAAAGTCTGTCGGCGGTGGCGTCTTGGCTTGGTCGGACACGGAGGGAGCCGCACAAGGATTCGTAATCTGCTAATACGGCCGTCAGTCTTTCCCGTGCGCCTGATATCTCGCTCGATCGCCGATAAGACCTACGAGTGCGAACATATTGACGGCGTGCATCTCTCTGTGGCTCGTCACCAGCCACTCAACCGGCCGCACTTCCAAGGCTAAGCCTAACCAGCGCCGCTTCGTAGGGAATCGGCATCCGAAGTTTCGGTTTCGTGCCTATAGTCGACATGGCTACAACTTTGTTCATAACCGCCTAGCTGCCACATCGCGCGTGCGGTTCATGCCCGAAACGACTTTCAGTGTCCGAAATTACGGTATTTGCCCGTGTAAATTGGTGCTAGGGGTAGGTGGGTGTCACAGGGAAGTCTGAATAATCGCGCCAGTCTGAAAGGTCAAACGTCTGAAAAATTGTATTTGACACTTTTGGTGATGATTGGTGCAGGTTATCGGCGCAAGTGAATTTGTCATTTCTGATATCATAATATATGTTTTGGGAGTGGGAGTGGCTCCTTGGGAGTGGCAGCTGATACAATGCGACACATCTTTCATGCAAGTTACAAGGCACGCTCCTGAGGCCGAAATCAGAATGCATTTCCTAGAACTCCAGCACAAGCATTCCTGTGCAGAGTTCTACACAGACGCTTCGAAGTCAAATGCCGGGGTATTCTATGCAGCCGTCGGCCCATCCTTCTCGGAATCCGACGTACTGCATCCGGAAACAAGCATATTTACGGCCGAGGCCTACGCATTACTCTCTGCTGTGAAGCATATAAGAAAATCGAAACTTCCAAAAGCAGCGATCTATACAGACTCCCTAAGCATCGTGAAGGCCTTAATCACATTCAGCAAACATAAAAATCCTGTATTTATTGAGCTCTATTCCGTCTTGTGCAAAGCGTACTCATCTAAGCAGCATATCATAATATGCTGGGTACCTGGCCATAGGGGAATTGAAGGCAACGTTCTGGCGGACGAGATGGCCACGTCGATCGCATTGCGAGCCGCTAACCCTACCGCTGAGGTGCCTGTCACAGATCTGAGGCCTTTCTTGCGAAGGAAGCTGCGAGCCCACTGGCAACACATGTGGGACGCGGAAACGGATAATAAGCTCCACCTGATAAAGCCAGAGTTAGGATTCTGGCCCTCTACTACAAAATCGCGCCGAACAGATGTCCTATTCTGTCATCTAAGAATAGGACACACATTTGGCACCCATAACTTTCTACTCACCAGAAGGGAGCCTCCAACCTGTGGTAGATGCGGGGAGAGGCTGACCGTACTCCACGTCCTCTTGGAGTGTCGGGAAGCCGAATCTGAGAGAAAGAGACATTTTTCCTTAGTATACCGACAGCACATTCCCCTTCATCCTGCGATGTTTCTTGGTCCAGAACCGCTTTTTAATACAGACACAGTCCTAGGTTTTCTCAGAGATGTGGTCTTACATGTTATTAGTCCCATGCATTCGTAGCGCCTCCTCTCTCCAGAGGATGCCGCTACGAAATTGTTTTGCATAGCACATGCCTCCAGGCCCTTGTGTTTTTAAGGGCTCTAAGGAGGCAGTAGTGCTCTAGCATTTCTTATAATCTGATATATTTTACCTATCGTATCATTCTTTCTAAATGCATCGAAATGTTCATAGTACAAGTCATACGTCATCGCCATAATTTTATTACACAGATTTTACGCACTTTAGAGCGTATATTTTAAGGCCCCTTTAGAGCCACGTCACACCAATGTCATAGTAATCATAGTTACACTGCACACCCACTACCACAGACATGGCGCTCTTTGGCCATTCCTGGCCCTTGCGCCATAAAACCCCATACATCATCAATATATGTATTGAGGCAAGTGCAAACAAAAGTTTTTGCTTCGCTATAACCAACAGTGTTGGATTTCACATTTTCGATTTCGTTATATCAGTAGAATACTCAATTGAGTTAAAGCATGATCAACCAATTTAAAGTTTACTGCTTTACATCTGATAATTCATTACATCCCTGTTGGTTACATCGAAGTTCGACTTTACTTGGTGGTTGTAATAACAATGATAGTGAGGTGACTGACAACAAAAGATGTAAAAGCAGTGTGGTTTAAGCTGTTGCCTCGACAATTTCTTCGTACAAAACACATGCATTATATCATGTATATATATTATTGTGGAAAGCACTAAAGTGTGTGTTTCAAGGCAGATCTTTTTTTTCTTTATGCAGGTTCCTGTCAGCAGAGCCCTGTGATATCATACATCAGCAAAGAAATGGTGGTTGGCATAGGGGACACAGTGGACCTGCAGTGTTCTGTGCAGTATGCTGAGGCATACCCGGTAAGTTTTATCCACTGTTCTGTGTCCTTGCAATATCTAATAAAATGAATAAAACTGTAAAAATCAAGATAATGTGTTTACATATATTTGTCTGTACTTATTATCATTAAAGAACTGTAAGGGGTAAATATTTCTGGAGCCGCATCAGCTATGACATTTTTATAGTCGAACTGTTAAAACTGTAAACCATCATCATTACCATCATCATAATCTTGTGCAAGGTGCTATATGGAGTCTGTAGAGTGGACTTCAGTTAATTAGACTTTGGGTAATTCAGTTGTCAGTTAGACTCTGGCTGAAGGTCCCAACCGACGCCCATATGGCCCACCACATTCGTTATTTCAATTCTGAAATTGGCCCTTGCCAGATAATGATGATGCTGATGAGAACATTTATTGAGGGAGTAAGATGGTCTTTGACCTGGCCTTGCTTGCCCACTGTACTTGTTTCATAAGCAACATTTGGACCTCTGGGTAAATTGAATGTGACTGGTCTGCACACACGTGCCTGACCCCAGTTCTGGCTCCAGTCTTTGTCCCCATGGCTGTAGTGCTGCTGTCTGCCTTGGCGGTGCTAAAGCACAACATGAAAGCCGAAAACGACGATGTTCGACCTGTCCACCATGGAGTTCCAAGCAGGAACAGCAGCTCACAATGAACGATTGCCATCTCAATTCTGATGGCCGCCTTTCTTTCCAAGAAAATGGTTCCAAGCATTGACTGCACATTACAATCAAATACAAAGCCAAAACTGAGTTGCAGCAATGGCATCAGCCTGCAGTCAGAGACGGTGGCATAACCGTTATTATCACAACATGGCGACCGAACAAGTTTTTGTGTAGTTTGACAATGGCGAAATGCTACTTTTATTACAAATTCACATAAAAAGAGAAGGAATTTTATGTTCTAAGCTTGCAAGAACCAAGCCACATCACGTGTTTTTACTGTGTTGGAGTCTTGTGTGCATCACAGGACAAACTGGCACTTTGGTCATTATAGACGTGGGCTACCATCCCATTCGTGAGTGTTGCAAAGTCGTTCAAGAAATGCGAAATGTAAAATGCAATGGACTGCATGGAGAAATACATGTTGTCACTCGTAGCTATAGAGATCTGTCTTAAAGGGGCGACGATGGACAAGCATACATATATTTCTATTCTGTGCCAGCACACTCTGCAGGTTTAATATTTTTTTTTTTTATAGAATTGGAGACATGCTATATTTTTCTTTTTGTAAGATTGAGTGCATGTTAGAATTAGGTAAAAATTGTTTCCTTCTTTGAACCATATAAAACTGCTTGCGTTAGAATCGGGTAAATACTGCCAAATAAGCAGCAGTGCTTTTGGATGATATTCATGTGTCGTCTTTTAATTCGATCTACCAGATAATTTGACCTATTCCCACAGTTTTGTCAATGTCTAAATAAGTTGACTGTATTCCTCCGTGTGACCTCATTGAGCTCAAATATATGCGGCAGCGTAATGTAGATGCCTTTTATTGTCTTGGTTTTCACACTTTTATGTGTTAATCTCTTGCATTATTTATTGTATAACAGGTTTCCTTTATGCATAAATACTCTAGAGTACAATTAAGGAACTAAAAGTATAGCCCACAATAGATTGCTAGTACCACCTTTTCATGATGCTGGTGGCATCAACTCCTTAGCTACTGGCTGTCACATGGCATCAAATATTCCTGGCAGGGGTGCTTCACTGGCTATATGCTTTTTTTTTTTTTTTTTTAAATGACAAGAAGGGCCATTGTCTGCAATAGACGATATGGGCCTATTGAGGATGATTTGTGCATCACTTTTTCCTTGTAAACAAGACTTCATCTTTGTTCCCTTAGTGCAGGAATGAGACATGAAACGAGACAACTTGCTTTTGTTCTTTCAGATAATCTGGATAAAGATTAATGAACGTGATCCCAGCAACAACCTCTTCATCTCATCTGGAAGCAAGGCCATCGTGCCGGACCAGAGGTTCTCCATTCGGCACGACGAAGGCAGCAACACATACACATTGCAGATCACTAAGCTGCAGGAAACAGACTCTGGCCTCTACCAGTGCCAAATTATCCTGGGACCCACCAGCAAACTCAGCTCAAATGTCTACGTTCACGTCAGAGGTAACACTTTCTACAAAGAATGTCACATTTTGAAGCATTGTAGATACTGGAAAGAAGTATCAGGTGAAATCGTAGATTGCAGTATTAGGATAACAAAAGATTGGTTTACCTTATGAGCAAAGGCATGGAAGCAGAAAAGGATTTGGAAATGACAGACAATTGCTGATGATGCCTTGACATTGCTGTACAAGTTCAGAATCGGAATTGCCAGACGCTACACTAGAAGGTCTGCTGTGCTGATAGCTGTGAAAGTGGCTTGACAGGGCCCAAGTCGAAGTCACAGATTTTTACAGCTTATGCCTGGAGCTAGATTTATTTATTAATGCAGAGCACTTTTTGGGTTCATTCCAGACACCTTGCAGAAGGTAGGCTCCCATCTTGCGTTGATTCGGGCCTCTTGAATATAAAAAATCAAATGTCTGATGTCAGAATCGACCCTCAGTCCTCCAACACAACAGCCCGATATTCTAACCATTAGGCCTCGATCACACGCGTGCTTCTTTTGAGCAAGTTCCAGGCGCCCACAGCATGTAGTTTCATCTGCCAGTTTCTGTTTGGCCACGGGCTTACTACTATCTTTTGTGCGTGTCACGTTGAATATCAAGTTACTTATAAAAGAAAGAGTGTGGTAGTTTCTTCTATTCTTTCCTTGTCGTAGCTAGCACTTTGAGACGCTGCATTAGACTATACCTCTTTTGGGATCTGCCCACATCCCGTAGTCCTTTCCTCAATCATAGTTGATAATGCTACAGATAGGACCAGGCCGTAAAGGAACATGTAATGCATTAGCACGAGCCAGCGCATGGGTTTTCATGCGCCAATTTCCATTCAGTCACAGATTTACCATTATCTTTCGCGTGCATCACATTGCATATCAATTTGTTTATAAGAGCAAGGATGTGGCAGCTTCTCCCATTCTTTTCTTGTCGTCGCTAGTGCTTTGAGACGCTGCATTAGAGTGCACCGCCTTCGGCATGTGCCCATATTCCTCAGTCCTTTCCTCAATCGTAGTAGCTAATGCTACAAAGAAGCTGTGCGACGTTGCACTGCCTTCTGGTTAGGGTCAGGTCGTAAAGGAACATGTAATGTGTTGGCACGAGCCAGAACATGAGTTTTTATGAGCCTGTTTTCGTTTGGTCACAGACTTACCACTATCTTTTGCATGCATCCCATTGCACATCAATGTTTCTAAAAGCAGGTGTGGGGCAGTCTCACCCGTTCTTTCCTTGTTGCCGTTAATGCTTTGAGACACTGCGTTAGGCTGCGCCGATCTGCCCACATTCTGTAGTCTTTTCCCCGGAGCAGCTAATGCTACATAGATGCTGTGCGAAATTGTACCACATTTGGATGTAACGAGGATCTAAAGAAACGTGTAATGATTCTTCACCGGAGTACAAAAAATATCAATCATCATACTGCCGTCATTGTCTTGCTGCTGTCATCACACACATACATGCTCGCATCACATGCATAATTTCTCACCTTACACAAACAGCTTGGTCCTTTCAGATTGCTTTGCAGAAGCCCTAACAGTCCAGCTACTTGAAAAATGTCTTCGTACATTGGCTCGCACTGTTCTTATCACTGCAGCTGCCACTCATAAACCCAGCCAGAAGAAAAATCTGTCTCCATTGTAACCACACCAGCTCACTGGTGCGGACATTAGACGACATCACACAAGCACCACCACCACAAACAATGTACGCCACACGCACGCACACACGTGTGCAGAAGTGCAGCATACATCTTTAATCTTCTTGGCCGTCCACCAAGCACAAGCGCCTTATTGAACTAAATTAACGTTTAAAAGTAAATTGCTCCAGAAAATGCGTAACGTACGACTTACAACCTGCAGACATGATAGCATCATATTGTAATTTGAATATACAAGAAAACTTCATTCTGTTAAGCGAAAACTCAAACACAAAGCCTTCCAGCTGCCGTTTGTTTTTGGACCCTCCGTCTGGTGCAAGTGCATTATTCAGCTATTTGAATTTCTCAAGGTAAGATGTGTCAAAAAATTTGTGAAGTACGACTTACACACAACTACAGACATGATAGCATCAGATTGTAATTTGGATATACAGTCAACGACCGATTTTTCGGACCCTCTTGGGAACGTAAAAACGTTCGAAAATGCAGGCAGTCCTAAAAAATGAATGCATGCAAAAAAACGCACTTTTTTTCTTTTTTTTCTCGCATCTAGAGGTAAAGGGCGAAGTACCAGGCTTCCGAAACCCTGCCAAAGCATCAGTGAAGTGGCTATAAAAAGAGGCGTTCAAAAACTCTGTATGCAGCCGGCTGCCGGTTTATTATGTACATGTGCATCGTCGGGCAGCCGGTATTATTGCTGCAGTGGCTTGAAGAACTTGTTGATTGTTGTCTGGACGGCGTTCCGGTTGCATGCGATCATATTCACCTCGATCTGAGCAAGGGTCATGTCAGCACTGTACACCGTTGAAAGCGCCAACAGTGTCAACCAATATTCCAGGGATGTGCTGAATACGTTCAGCAAACATCTCTCACATGATTGTTTGAGCATACTTTTCATGTTCAGACATCCCTTGCAAGTCTGCGAGGGACATCATTTGCACATGCTGCATACCTTTGCACTGTGATTGCTATAATGAATGTTATGTTCACAGCATATGCTGTGGTATATGCAATGGACAGAGCACTCACACAGCAAGTAATAGCAAGAACATATATGCGTGCACACATTATGATTGCGTGCATCTATGGAAGTGCAGCTTACTCCTAATTTCTTTGAGACCTTCTGCCAGGCACATGTGGCATATTGATCAAAATGGTGTTTACCAAGAAAACTATGCCAGAAAGTAAGCAAAATATGTTGTACGCATGAGCTGCAGATATGATATAGCTTTGGATTATATGTAGTTTCAACATATCAGAAAGCCTGAGTGTCACGAGGAAAGTGAAATACAAATAAAGCCTCCAGGAGGACAATTATTTATGTGGGGACTGAAAAAGGTCCCGATGCAATATCCTTGGTACACTCTTGGTAGGACATCCGAAATTGGACGTCTTGTGTATGTTTTATTTGTCTCCGAAATGGTGCACAGTTATCGCGACATGATTTGGATGCCCTACGCACAAAGTGTTTTCACTGGGCACACCTTAACGCATACATTTTGCATATGCGCATAGGCTTCTATGTCTGTTAGGGACATCTTGATGTAAGTACTCTCTCTATAATAATGGAGTGCTACTGACAAGGAAGAAAGAGCAAACACAATAGGGTTGAAATCTTTGTGGTAGATGGGAGACGAACATTGGTGAAGTTGCATGTAGCATACTAATATGAGGAAAACGGATAATGAAGCCATAGATAGCATAGGGAAAATTAAGTGTTCTGTTTAATCGAAACATACAAGTAATAGGGAGAAGGGAAATGAAAGTGGATGAAACGACAACCTACCACAGGTGAGAGCCAAATCCACATTTTGCGCATTACGCCCGCTGTGTGCTTTGCCATATAATCTACCGCAGCAGCCATTCTCCCATCCACTTTCTTTGGCATTTGCATACAATATTAGCCCTAAGAGTGTTAGCCAGTGCTACTCACTGTCATCTGTGCAGATGGGGAACATCCTTTCAACCGCACAAGATAGATAGTTTTGTACATAGGATAGCTGTTAACTTTCCACTTTATTCGGAAAGGCCGTGCACTGATGAAGACGACACCGGCTATTAGGAAGGGTATATATAAGCGAAGAAGATAAAGGGTGAACATACTGCTTAAAGTATGTTGGGTTTGGTTGGAAAAGACGACTTACAGAAGGTTGTCTTTTTGTCCACTTTCATTTCCCTTTTAGTTATTATTTCTACACTTTAATTAAACATAAGGATTATTTACCCTGTGCCTTTTATGGTTTCATTGTATGTTTTCTTCAGATGGTTGTAACTAACAAAAAATTTAGCCTCTTGGATCCCCTTATTCTTTCTCTTATGTGGCACACTGGCAACTTGAAAGGACATATGGCTGAGTCATACCTGGCCTCAATCTACAACAAATATATG
Organism: Dermacentor andersoni; assembly: GCF_023375885.2. NCBI lineage: Eukaryota > Metazoa > Arthropoda > Arachnida > Ixodida > Ixodidae > Dermacentor > Dermacentor andersoni. The sequence goes on along the minus strand of NC_092818.1, from coordinate 183,812,710 downwards.
TCAAAGCAGGGTCTGCTTGGGACGCTCACAACTGCGCTTTAACTTCGGCATAGTCAGCATCCCTACATGGGAAGTTAAAAACATGTGGATGTGGAAAATTAAACTTGAAATAAAAAGATGAAACTTAAGGAAATACCGTTTGCAGGAGTGATGACCATTGTGACTGGCATGCCCATGACGTGCAGACATAAGTTCACTATGACTCAATAAAAAACATGTTGCTGAGATAATTGGTGAATGTGTTTTGATCAGAATTTTGGCACCTGTCCTTGTAAGTTCTTTCATCCTGTCCATGTTAGTCCTCTCATCCTTGTTCTTTTGCTGCGGGGCGATTCTGTCGAAAAAACAAAGTTCACTATGACATTTTGTTGCTCAAAATGACTTTATTGGACTGCTTTTTAATTCTCTTTTCTCCCTTTGCAGTTCCTCCGATTATCTCGGACAACAGCACAAGGTCTGTGATTGCCAGCACTGGCCAAAACATCACCCTGGAGTGCTATGCCACTGGTAACCCTACACCACACATATCCTGGCGGCGAGAGAACAACGACCTGCTGCCCACAGGTGGTGCTGTCTATCGAGGAAACATCCTCAACATTTTCAATGTCAGCAAGAATGACCGTGGAACATACTACTGTATCGCTGACAATGGTGTCGGCAATGGGGCACGTAGGAACATTGGCGTTGAAGTTGAATGTAAGTACTTTCTTTTTGCTGTTATTTCTTAATCTTTTTCCGTACAAAGCTTGAAGCAAGTTTTAATGCAACTACTATATGTTTAGTGTAGCATTCATTTAATAAAATGCACAACACTGATGAAAAGTGCTTCCTGCTTAGGCACTGCAGCAATAGTTCACAATTATTGTTGCACGAGATGTTTGGAGTACCTGTGCCACTTGGCAAAAAGTAGCACTTGCACAGCCCTTATCTATCCTCTGATCATCCAATATGAGCTAGGCTTTTTTTACATATGAATATTTAGGACAAGGGAGTTTGTCTGGTTACTGGTCACATAACATCTTATTGAAAGTAAAGGTGTTTCACTTACTCAGCAATACTGATACTTGTTTCAGTCTATGTACAGTGCTCAGTGATTGAAACACACTATCCTTTTGGGCCACCAGTGGGCGCTGGGGACACCGACCTCACGCATTTTTTGTATCAAATGAATGTGAGTGGCTTTGTGATTTACAGATTGTGAATGCAGTCAACCGTCTTGGCAGTCACCCAGCATTCCCCGGTGCCGTAAAAAGGCCAGCCGCCATGCGGTTCAACTTGTGTTTCTATCACTGAGCTTTGTACATATTCAGTCATGTGCGAGCTACATATATGCAGGTAAAAAATGACCAAGGACAATGACAGAGTGAGCCATTGTGTTTGAGACTGACAGATAGTTGTAGAAACTACTTTCAATTGTTGCTTATGGTACCTTGAGTCATGAGCTATTTTGATCGCATGGCTTTTTGAGTTATGCTTGCAGTAAATAATAGAGCTTTTCAGCAACACCTCACTGGGTACAGCTACATTGTGTGTGCTAAAATTATGTAAACGTGCACGGGCAACTCTTCATGAACACTGTGGAAGTTGGAGCTCTTGTCTTTTACACCTGCTTGCAACTGACCAAAAAACATATGTTGAAATGCCTGAATGTAAGCAGTGTAAATTGTTGGACTGGTTACGCATTATTGCGTGCAGTTAGTCATAAATTTATGTTGTCAGATGAAAGAAGTCTGCGGCAGCGGCTTTGACAAGGCAGACCTATAGCCGCACTAAACTGAAAAATTAAGGAAATGATTCAGAAAAGAAATCTTGTAGGTTGTACCACAACATGCCTAGTCAAACCAAGTGGGCCTGTTTTCCTGAGAGATACAAAAGTTCTGTGCTCCTTGTCAGTGCTGCCAGTATACCAAGAGTCATTTCTTTCAATGCATCTATCAGTTTTATTTATTTCCAAATTTGCATACATAATACTGGGACCGATAGCCAAGTGACACGGTTATGTTTTTCTTCACACTACAGTTGCACCGGTGGTATCGGTGGACCGCCCACGGTACGGCCAGGCCCTTCAAAACCCTATGGACCTGTTGTGCCACATCGAGGCGTTTCCGTCACCGTCCATTGTGTGGCTCAAGGATGGTTACCAACTGAACGACAACCAGTACTACCAGATCTCCATCTTTTCCACGGCTGATGAGTTCACCGACTCCACCCTGCGTATCATCGCCATTGAGAAGAAGCAGTACGGCAACTACACATGCAAGGCGCTGAACAAGTTGGGCAATGATGAGAAGATAATCGAGTTATATGGTCAGTACTGTTTTTCTGTGAGCTGTGTTTGTATGCCCTCGGCAACAGTACTTCTGCGCTGCATAGCAGATACTATGTTGATATTTAGGGTTAACTCAGGAGGTTGAAGGGACCGATTTGTGTGCATTCACTCGCACACTGGCACTCACTACTAGATAGTACATACACTATGTTTTCGTTCAGCATACTCCTATGAACAGCATTGGTCAATATGAAAGGGAATACCCAGCTTGCATTCAGGATTGTTAACTGTCCCTGCTTTTCCATTCAAACTTAAAAGTGCCATGTGGGCATCCTTCAACATGAGCATTCAACATGGGCAACATTCTTCAACTATCATTTTGCCAGAGAGCGATTGTTCATACCCTTTCATAGCAAATGTGATTGTGTTGTAGGTTTACCTTGCAGGCACAAACATCCCTGCTTGTAGCTTAAATACATCATGCAAGTTGCTAAGTATTTGCAGATCTAGGTTACACATATTTTTCATCATTATCATCAGCCTATTTTATGTCCACTGCAGGACAAAGGCCTCTCCCTGCGATCTCCAATTACCCCTGTCCTGCGCCAACCGATTCCAACTAGCACCCGTAAATTTCCTAATTTCGTCGCACCACCTAGTCTTCTGCTCTCCTCTACTGCGCTTCCCTTCTCTTGGTACCCATTCTGTCACCCTAATGGTCCAACGGTTATCTAACCGGCGCATTATATGACCTGTCCAGCACCATTTTTTCTCTTGATGTCTGTTAGAATATCGCCTATGCCTGTTTGCTCTCTGATCCAAACTGCTCTCTTTTCGTCTCTTAAAGTTATGCCTAGCATTCTTCATACCATCGCTCTTTGTGCAGTCCTTAACTTACACCGTAATAAAAAAAAAAGGTCATGTGTGTGTTGTAAATAGATTTTGATAAATTACTGCTCTTAAAGGCATGAGGGGCTCCAAAGTGGGGCGAGGGGAAGCAGCCACTCCCAAAAATTTTTTCTTGTCCTCCCAAAGCTGCTTTTCTACTAACGTGGAATGTCCAGTGACGAAGTTCCAACTTCCAACCACATTGAAAACGGAGAATCATGCACCCCCACAACAAGAATATCCTGGCACCATCCCTGCTTGAGAGCAAATCAAGCATGTTTCTTAGTGTAGTTCTTTCCTGCGTTGTGACATGAAATCACAAGTGTCACAGTAGTGACTTGCCTTCTACAGCGCCTTAGCTTTTTACCATCAATTTATCTTAAAACATAATTCTGATCAAACTGTCCCACCCACCATCTTGAATTTTTATATGATACTGAGTAAGAGCCCCGTTCCCAACTGTCCTTCATTTATCTCCAAGCATAAAGTTGGAGGGGGGGCAGGGGGTTGCTTTGTCAGAATTGCATAGTAAGTAAGTATAGTATAAGTATTGTCACAGTCTATAATGTTGGAAGAAGAGGACATGGATGGTGGCCTTGGGGACGACAAAGAAGATTTTGGCTATCGCTTCTCTATGCATGTTGTCTCAGCCATTAAAAGCCATTTGTAAATAGTTGCAGGCTTCTTCCTTCCTGTAGCATCATGTTTAAGCAGCTTGTATTTGTTAAGACAAAGCTAAAGATGTGAGGTTGCTGTTATTAAAGCTAAAGAGGAGGCAGAAAGCTTATAGGTGCAGCAGCTTGGCTGTGTCATATTTCATTGGCTTTGCTGATATTGAATTTTCAATTAGCATAGCAAGTGTCTGTAAAAAGCACCAAGGCCGCATATGACTTGAAGCAGACTTGAATGGCTATGAAAGGGCTGTGCTTTATTTTAATAGCTTTATAGCATATAATATCCCTAAGTTTAATATTAAGGTTATGTACTGTATGCATGCGACAAATTATAGTAGAACGTCGGTGATATGACCCCCGTTGCGTACAATTTCCTGGCGCCAATGATCATGATCGAGAATACAAAAAATGACCCAATGCAGTTGCAGGTCATCTTTTACAGGTTCATACGTACCCAGAAAACACGTCACCAACGTTCAGTGTATTGGCAAACTGTGATCGTATGATACCTCCTCCGCCTGCTAAATCCCATGTAAACGAGAAATGCCGTGAGGTGCGCACGATTGCAAACAGTAGGTGCCCACCGCAGCAGCTTCTCTGCAATATACTTCCCCACAATACAGCGACCACTGTTTCCTATTCCAGTATCAGCAAATCTTGTCCCGGGTCGTCGAACGCCGCATTCACAGATATCGCCACCAACCCTATTGTGATAAGCATCTTCACCTACCTATTTCATAGCGAGTGGGGTGTAGTGCCGTTGGAAGCGTACTATGCTTTTAATAGGCAATATATTCCAAACGCACCGCTGGTGGCATCGTAGGCTTCGTATTCCAGTGTTGCCCACCCGCTTGATTTCGTTTTGGTTTCTTGTCACAGCCTTAAAACAACACACAATGGGAAAACAACAAAATGCGTCACCAGCTCCATTTGTCTCGGTGTATCGTGCAGCAATGATTCGCGCCGAGTGGGCACGTAACAACTTCCCGTTAAAATGCCCAGCTCAAAGAAGCTGCTGACCAAAGCCGAATTTGAGGAGCGCAGACAAAAGCTTGCCAAAACCACAAAAATGACAAAGCACGTCTCGGGCTGCCAGGGCTCCACCAGCTCTGCATGCATTGGCGGCTCGTGCTGAAGTGATTCACCCAGCGCTTCGCATTACGTAGATGTCGACCAGACTTGACTATGTCAATCTTTTTGTGACTTCAGATCGTATGTTTTTCCGGTATGTGTGTTTTTTCTCGAATTTTTTTTTTTTTCAGTACATACGTATGAACGAGGTTCTGCTATACTAAAAATTTAAGATTTGGTTTCTGTTTGGCAATCAGCAGTTATAGCAGTTGTAGGTGCTCTCCAATATGTAGAACCTTTAAGAGGATATAAAATCTAAGAGATTTTATGGGCCATGTCAAAAGGAAACCATAACACAAGGTGACATTAGGTAGGAAAAGAACAAATTTACATACCACAAGGATCATATAGTGTGCCTGTATGGCATCATATTACTAGTGTATTCTTTTCCTTCATGCATGTGTAGTGTTGATATTTATTGATATACAACTGAGTCCTAGAAATGAGTAAAGTGTGGCAGGAGTGCCTTTGACAATTTGCAGTTCGTAAAGTTGCCTCACTGCTTTTTGTATTTCTTTCTTGTCGTTTGCAGAAACTGTGAACGTGATCTGCCCTCCAGCGTGCGACAAATCATACCAGTCTGGTTCCTCCCACCTGCAGAGCTCTTTTGCTTGCTTCTTGGTCATGCTGTCAATGATCTGTGCCATTACCCTGAACAAGAAGCACTGAGCAACATTACGTCATAATGTTACTTTCATTAAGAAAGAAATGAGCCAGGTTATGAACAAGAATTATTAGTATTATTGCAAGTCCACATGAGGCCTTCTTCAAGCAGTGTTTTGGAAAGTAAAAGAAAGACTAGAGCTCTTTTTCTTTTATTTGAAGTTAAAAGTGCAGCAAATTTGTGAAGATATTACTGACCAGTTACTGCTATGCTGGCCCAAATGTAGAACAGGGAGATTTCTCAGAATTTTTGTATACTTTTACCTACTTAACCTGGACGTAAGCCTTTTATGTGCCTTGTTGCACAGATGTTACCTGTGGCTCATATATGTTCCAGAGAAGGAGTTGCTCTTTTGGCTATCGTGTAGAGGCATAGCATGCTAAGCACTCAACCAAGTGGCAGGGAGTGTGCCGACACATGGTCGGTGTGCCATAAACAGCCAATAAGTGAATAATGAATGTTCCTTGTTCCTTTTCCTTGTTTCTCAATTGCGCTTCTCTGCATGGTACATTTGCTCAAATAATGATGGCACCAGTTATGGTTTAAATGAAGACAACGTGGTAGCTGCACATGCTTGGCCCTTGCGCCTGGTTCGGTCACGCGAACAATGTCTGCATTTTCCATGTCGTAAAACTAGCAAACTGTGTTCTTACACACTTTGCAAAAATGACTGTGCCGTCATTAGTTTACCAAACTGCCTTAATTGTGGGGAAGTTAGCTATGCAATTATGAAAAGGCTCCATTACACCGCCGCCAAAAGAAGATCCTTTATCAGGTTGTACACTGAAAGCATATTGTGGAGTGCCCTCGGCAGCGAGCTAAGAGATCACTGCCACTGACGAAGTGCTTATGAGATTTCAGTTTTTTCCCCTCATTTTATATCACATTTTCCAAATGTAAGTTTGCATGTTGTGAGTAAATTATGGAAGTTTTTACATACGTACAAAATTAATGCTGAATAAGAAATATATTAATTTAAGGTGAAGTTCAGTTCTTTTCTTTACTGCAGCTTTGTCAGAAAAAAAAAGCAAATGATTAAAAAAAATTTCCCACTGCAAAATTGCATTGCAAAGTGCTTGAACAGCTGTGATAACAAAGCATTCCTTTTTTTTTATTTATACCATTGAGAAACATTTGACACTGCGTTTCTTGGAATTAAATACCCAATTGCAAAAGGCGAAACCGACATATATCTAATCATCTAAATCAAGTTATAGGCTTTCTGTTAATTGATTTAGCATGTCCTTGCACAAGCTAATAAGATGTAAGATTTTTTTTAGGGTGCTTGCATTTTATGGCAGATTCCCACATTGGCATCCAGGTAGGGGAACAGTGTCTGGGCAAGTAATAAAATAGTTTGGTCAGTGTAGCATTTCTGAATAATTTGCCCTTTTTTCTGAAATGCTGCAGTGGTACAGCGAAATCATGCGCTAGTATTGTTTACCAGAAAATCTTCAACATTGTGCCTAGTAGTTCTCAAACATGTATTTTGGGCAACAGTCATTTTGTAACTGAAGCTGTTCTTCTTTTATCCATTAAGGAATTTAAAGTTTACTTCCCTTTCAAACAGAACCAGTTATTCCTGCTAGCAGTTATCTGCTCAGTCTCCATTTTTTTTTTTCTGTCAAAACCAGCCATATGTATAGTTTACTGTTTTCTGTGAGCATGTTTGTCAAACATGTGCATACTATTTCCAAAAACCTTTGATGTACATAGGATATTGAGTTTGTTTATGTTCTCACATGATTAAACAAGTCAGACATCTTGGCAAATGTGTAGTGATAAGAGCATTAAAATTCTGCCTGTAAGTGTTGTTTATAAACGTTTTATATAGAATGCAAAAAATCTGAAGCTGTATGTTCCTATCCAAACAGTTTAGCTGTATGTGCACTGTGTCCATATGGCAGTTTACTGTTGCTGCTAACCAAAAGGGTGAGCAATTTCTGTGCGCACACTTGCAAACTTTTTTACTTTGAGAAGCACAGTAGACACACCATGCTTGTAATATTTTGCTTTTGAAAGCTGATTTTATGTCATCTAGCCTGAGTCAATCCCATTTGACCTTGACCTGCAGTTACTGTATAGTCAATGTTGAGTTTGAGCAACTTAATACGAAGACATCCGAAAAGGCAGTCTTTCACGCAACAGCTGCCTCTATGTGATGCTGTCGTAAGAACATTAAACACCAATTTTAACATGCGAGCCTTGCTATGCAGTGTCTGTGAGCTTGCTCATTATTCTAACTCACTGTGGAAGAGCATGTAATGAAAAACATATTAAATGCAAGCTAACTTGCTACACACACTCAAAGTTTGGCTCTGTTTATATTATTGTCCATTTTTCCCATTCCAAGGTTTTCTGTAAAACTTCATAATGAGGAAGAATGCGCATGAGGCAGGCAAACTCAATATTCATTAAGTGCAGTGTGTCTTGCAGAGACCGTGTTTGTATGCTCTGTTTCAGTAGTTCCGTGCAGCTCTGTGGAGGCTACAGGCTTCTTCGACCAATCATGGGGGTGAACACATCCCTAAGGTGCCTTCTCTTGGCCTGTTGGCTGCTAGCGGCGAGTGCTGCAGTACGAGTTGTGGCAGCATCTACTAAAAATGCAACTTTACAGTGGGATCAGCTGCCGTGATGGTAGCGGTAGAAAATTCGTTCCATATTTGCTCTGATAACAAAAAGGCGAATAAGATATTTCGAGATACATAGGAGGAGGGTTGCAGAGATGGCGGAAGCGGATAAGGAAGCACTCGGCCAGCGTGTCGCACGGGATAGTGGCACCATCTCTTGATCCATCTTGTAACATCCTCTTGCACATGGTGAGCTTGCTCACGTTCTGAAGTACAGCTGTCGTGTTAATTAGAATTCATTTATGTTTACTGCATGCCTTCCATACCGTTCCAAGCATGTTCAACTACAACTTATTCGTTCCTTTCGTGTAAAAAGGCAGCTTGGAATGATACCACACAGTCTGCGGACACCATTTTTGCGAAGGACAAAGCACTACCCAGAAGGAAGTCCTCCAAGGTGTTGTTGCTGTGCCCCCTACACGTTTGAATTTAGTCACTGTCGATTAAATTAATCGTTTGTACTTTTTAAATGCAAATTAATGTCTGTACGGCAGCACTGCATTAATTTTGTTTCTCCGCATGTTTTCATTCGTACATGTGGGGAACTCTATTTTTATTATCATAACGCATCAATAAACATTTTATTAAAGAATAAAGCAGTATCGCACAAACCACCATGTGACCAGCAGAGAAGCTTCCAAGTAAACATGTTTACCATACCACCTGTCAAGGCCATTTAAACCTTCATGGGTTCCGAACTGTGCCACCACATCTTGTGCAAGCATCTGCACTTGTGGTTTACGTAGCCTTGGTTCTGCTGCACAGAACTACTGAAACAGAGCATAGGCTGCAAATTCTTGGAGAATGTCAGGCAGGAAGAGAAAGAAAGATACCACTGAAGCTTTCAATATGTTACTCGTCCCTTCATAAAACGGCATAAAAATTGGAGACACCATAGCAAACAGGTTAACCCTGCACATTTATGAATGACAGCTAAAACTGAATTATGTTATGTCGAAGCCTGTTGGATGGAATAGTAGGTGAATCTGAGAACTATCATCAGTCCAAGAACATTTTATCAACTTTTGTGCATTCGCTGTTTAGTCCAAATGGCATGTGTTAAGCAGCTGTACAAACACAAGCTCTTTGAAAGTCGATTTGCCACTACCAAGTATTTTTCATGAATGCCAGTATACTTTGCAATATTGTATTTCGTGTCTGCCAGAAAATGTATGGAATCATCCATTCTCGCAATACTGTGTTTCGATCGGCTGTGGCTGAACTTCGAAGAGTTGCAGTAGCTTCCTTATATGTCAGTACTACCTTTTCATGTGAATCTTCCTCATTTCAAGACTTGTAAAACTTATCAGTGCGAGGAATGATGAGATGATTGGTTTATAGAGTGAGAAAATACATCTCCCACAAAACAGGATGTCTATGTTGTGTATATATAGTCTAGGGAGTCCCAAGAACAATGCCTAATCGGTTCCATGTGTTTTCTTTGGGTAAATATAGAGATTGGCACTCATCATCTATCTGTAATTTGCTAATAACAAAGATTACTGGCAATCTTACTTTGAAGGACAGAGTTCTAAAAGTGCGTCGTTTCACTTATGTTGCAACGGTGTCCTGTTGGAGTGAGTCATTAAGGCCCTGACTTACTTTCTCTTTTTTTTTTCATTTTTCGGATATGTATTTAACCTCGAGAATCTCATCTTTGCATGCTGTACATACACATTAGTGTGGTACCAGAGGTGCCATATTTCATTCATGCATGCATTAAAATATGTAGCAAATCTGAAGTCATTCACTGTGTAGAGGAGAGTCAACTCAATGGGTTTTACAGGTGAAGCAATTGCATGCCTGGACAGAAGGCTATCTATAACACCATCAGTACTGTATTTGTTCGAACCTCTGTGCATGAAAAAAAAAATTGCTTTTAGCTCCTGTTTTCCCTGGCATTTGTTTGATACCACTGAACCTATCTACATGAACAGGACCAGTGGGAATGGAAGACAGGGGGCAAGGAGGCGGTGTCTCCCCAGCTCCACATCCTGCCGATTCGGGGCAGTAGCTTGCTCCCTAGCATTTGGTATCCAAAAGAGCCCACATATGCTTGTGAAAAGGCTGGTAAAAGGCCTTTGGGAATTTTGGGTCACTGAACAGTTGGCACAAACTTCTCTTTGTTTTGTGTTTGGTACAGTATTACCAAATGGGTGTTTGGAAAGTTAGACAGCTTTGCAGCCAGATGTGGCAGTGAAACAAAGAGAGGAAAGGAAAGGCAGGGAGGTTAGCTAGACTTTGTTCAACGTGCTACTCTACAGGTGGAAAGGGGGATGGAGGAGTGAAAGAGAAGTTGTGCAGTGATGTTTAGCCTAATGAGAAGGTGCCAAGGGGGAGAGGGTTTGTGGAAAGACTTGGCATAGTCTGATGTGCACCTCTGGCACACTCATTTTACTGTGTGTCCATTTTGATGTGTCCTTAGATGCCCTTTGGTGCTGTTTAGGTAAATGTTTTCAAGCAACAAACTCAAGTTCTTGCAGCAGTAAACCTTTTCTGTGTGTCGTGGAACTGCTTTTTGAGAACCCAACACTGCTCTCCTCATACACTGCCGATAAACTGGTCAGTGATCAACTGCTTGTCTTTTCTCACGACAAGTTATGCAACACATATATTTTTGTACTGTTTGAACTGATGTCCAAAGCAACTGCAGTGCGGTTCCGACAAAAGTCTGTGACATTTTGTTCCCCTATGAATAAAACATTTTTTCCTACCTTGTTCCTTTCTTTGAAAGACGCTTGCAAATTGTTGAACCTGAGGCTTTGTTTAAATCATTCTAGAGTTACACTGCTGCTGAAAGGTACTCTGAAATATGAAGTTATATTGTTTCAGTAGGTTATTCTGGAATTGGGAATATGGCTGCCTTACCAAGATTCTATGTTTAGTAAGCTGGATAGGTCATGAAAATCCAGGATAGCTGGCACTGCCTCATTGTGATCTCCACACCAGCTACTTAGCTGGTGGCACCATAGATATTAAACTGCATTTTCTGAACGCTGGTTATTTGTGCACTATCAAAAAGGAAAGTACATTTTACTTGAAAGCAAGCAGTGACTCGACCTGGCAAACATTCATAAACCTTCCCTGCACATAAAGCGCTCATTTGTATGATAGTGTTAAGTTTGTGTTAATGATGCTGTATTGGTACAGTGGTTTGGGTGCAAAATTCAAAAACTGCAAGTTTTTTCTTGAGCGGTAGTTCAGCCACCTCATTGAACCCTATGTTTTTAATTTCATATTTTAGTGCTATCTAAGAACTCCAAGTAGTCAAAATAAGCACCCCTACCATGGCGTACCCCGTAATTTTTGTGCTGCTTTGGGACTTTGCATCCATTAACTTTTCTTCAGCATAGCAAGTCCATAATGTGCAAATGCACGCATAAGAAAACATTTTCCAGGATATTTCTTGGGCTACATGTTTGGAATTTTACAGATACAGGTTGAACAGGTATTGTTAACCTGCAGAAAAATTCCATAATTTCAATATGCCTGCTAACCTTTTTCAAACATCCTCAATTTGACTTGCCATTCGGTTATTGTATGAGATTCTTAATCAATTTTATTACTTAGCAGCAAAGAGTGTGGGAAGATACATTAATAGCCCAATTATTTACACAGACCTAAATGGAATTGCAACTTATATTCAGATGCGTGTTGCCGAACACATCTAGATCACTATTGCACTATTCTGTGGTGCTCCAGATTTTACTATCTATGTATAGAAGTAGAGAAGAAACATGGAAATCATTACAATTCTGCTTTGAAACTTAACTGAATTAGTTCGTGTGCACCGCACATTACCAAGAATGTGGTTTGCTTGAACATGATATACATTCTTATCTTTATCTACAGTGCTTATACATTTACTCTTTCATTCTGTTTTTGTAAAAAAGTGCATACATTCAATGTTGACATCTACATGCATGATGCTTAAAAAAATGCTAAAATCAAGTGATGCCATTTCATTTAGGTAGCATGCTGATCAGCAAAATCACAAAAAATTCAAACTTGTCTTCAATTTCCCGCAGTATCCCAGCTAGCCCTGGATTATGTCACAGACCTACACAGCAGGTGAACCGAGAACCTGAGCATGACATGGTAATCTGTATTAATTTGTACGCGTTGGGGTAACTTAACACAAATTTTTTTCTGTTCCCCCAGGAAAGTATTCGTACACCGGAAGAAAAATGGTGCTGTGAAGGCATGTCTCTTTTCTATAAGTACTATATGGAAAAACAAACAAAATAAAGTGGCAAAACACCGGGTACTATAGCTTTGCATGATTGAGACTTATTGAGACGGTGATATATAAGATATGGACCATGCGGGAAAAGCGAAGTGCATGCTGACTGATGTACCGTAGCTCAGGTTGGGTTGTGTGAGAGCAAGATAACGAACAATTTTGCTCATGTGGCCCAAGCTATGCCAATGGGCACGATAAATACCAACAGTGCGTGACCGCCGAGAGGCGTGCCAGAGAGAAACAGAAAATGCCCTTGGACTCAAATGAAGGAGACATCTAAAAGAAAAAAAAATTAGGTTAAAGTATGGACAACTTAGTGCCACAAATTCGGAAAACGCATACGGTATCACGGCAGTGAACAATTTAGGAATTGGGTATAAATCCGCGTGGAATGCTCAACAGGGTGCTTGCGATGCAAGTTATAACGTATCAAGTAATGGAGAACCGGAAAACCAGCAAATAGCATGCTGGCTGATATGGGGGTCAGAAAGGCAGCCAGCACCTTGAGGGAAAACCCGACCACGTGGCAACCCAACTCGCGTAGGACACACAGGTGAATAAACGCTGTAAACACTTGCAGCTCTAGTCAGGTCTCTTTCCCACACTTTTGTTGTGCATTTCATGCTGCACTGCACACATTTATTTCTTTTTCGTTGTTAACGAATGGCACAACATATGAGCAACGTTCATCATGGAGTGAATGTGAGGCGATTAAAGTGCCCGGTGCTGACGGCATTAGGGCACTATGATGCCAAGAGCTACCTACGACACTGACGTCATGGATGAAGGATAAAGACAGAATTATTGATTCCCACAGATTTTGTGTGATGCTGTGATGTGGCCAAGCCTTAGTATCGTGTGGACGTGGTTACCACTAAGGTCCCTAGATTTCTTGCTTTAAAGCAAGAAAATATCCAGGGACAACTCAAGTCTGCAGTTAAGCCCCGCCCATGTCCTCATAACCGCCAGCCACTGTTCCTCCGTGAGACTGCAAGTAGTTCGTACTTGAAACTTTCCCTGTTACCTAAATAAGGCGGTAACCACAAAAACAAAATTATAAGCGCGTAATTTTGGACGTTTTCATTCATCCATTATAGTGGAACAGTGAAAGCCTAATTGTTTATTGAACTGAAATAAAATGTTTGCTTGGCTGAAACTATTTATTGTCAAGTTTCACTTCAGTTGGCAGTGAAGTTTCATAAGTAAAACGGGGTCAGCAGTGAAATGAACTGTACCGCGGACTTTTGAAGAGTGAAATGCTCCAACTCCATACACTTTGTCCAGTGTCTGTTGCACACCTCATCGCTGCCGCCGATGAAACGCCTCTTCAAGAACAGCAGACACTCTGGAGGTATAAAGTACGACGCCATTTTGAAATGGTCGCATGACAACGATTACTGCTTCTGTGATTTGCTGGTGAAGTAACAACCCCGTGTGGTTCGTGTGCCTTGGTTGCCAACTGCAGTTTTTTTAAAGTTCTATCCTACTATATCCAAATAACACTCTACAAACAACCTAAAAAAGAAAGAACAAACATGCCTATTTATAGTATGAATACATGGATGAATGCTATGAGCGTCTCCGTTGAAACAGGACGGTGGGCTGCGCAACCGCTTTTGTTATTTTGCCTAATACATGTCCTATCCATATTAAAAAGAAACAATTTCCAGTATGAAGCTTTCGTAACTACTATTGGGAACTTCGTTTTTGTAGGCCTCTGTTGTTTGTGATCTCTCTACTTTTCTGCCACCAAACTTCCGACCATGGAGGAATGAAAAATATGGGAGGGAGCATTACGCCATGCACCCAGCCTTAGCAAGCGAACACACTGTGAAGCCACAGTACCACGGTACAGTGGTGGCCCACACGTGACCTCTTGCGCCGAGATTACGGAACAAGAATCTAGATTTGTTGAGATGTTTGGTTCCCAGTAGCTATTTCAGTAGTTTTCATTTGGTGCGAGTTTGTTCGACTGCCTAGCGCGACTCTGCCTGCAGAACGGGAACACTAAAACCAACCGTACACTTTGACGTGCGCTCACTGGTTGGGCTTCAATCGCGGTGCGGTACGGTGTGCTCCCTCCTATGTTTTGCCTTCCTCCATGCTTCCAATCGCCTCTTACTAATTTCCATAGAGTTTCTGACTATAACACCTAGAGGGGCATCTGGCGCCACCGTCTATGGGAGTTTCCTAAGGGGCCCTGTGCTGTCGGGGACATAGAGTTAGCAGAACAACTAATTCCCAGACCATAATTACTCTTATATTAACTCTATGATGCATATACCGTCATTCCCAGACCATAGTAACTCTATGGTCTGGTAATGACGGTATATGCATCACAGAGTTAATATAAGGGTAACTCTGATATGCATGGTCCGCATACGCAGCCATTGTTGTTGCATATGCATAGGTATATGTGTCTGCAAGGTTTGTGTTGGCTGGTGTTGTAAGAGGCTTCGTCTAAAACGTGGATATGACTGCAAAAATAATGCGTTCTTAAAGTAAAATTTTGATAAAAAGTTTTCATTCACCCAGATTACATCTTCCAATGAATTTTGCTCATCTACAATGCATAACCAAGCCAAGAAAAGCAAGAACTGACGAAATTTGTTCTAAAGCAAGGGCGAATCTTTTAGTCTGTTCTCCAACTATAGCGGCCCGCTGATACTTTTTGCGTTTCATGTAATTGTATATGCAATAACAAGCCCTCACAATTAAGCAAAACATGTTTTTGTGTAATAATAACGCTAAAACAGCTTTTTACGTGCTGTTTCAGCAGGAAATTATTCTCGGTGCTAGCCATGTGCGTCTTCAAGGCGTCCTGTCTCTCCGAAAACGGTGCCAATCCGAAGCCACAATATACGGGCATTCTCATGCATACCACAGCGCAGCAGCGCCAGATTTCCCTCTAGGTAATATGGTGAGAAACTGTATGCTAAATTCTATAGCGGACATGTTTACTTTTCCCCTGCTATCGCTGTACCCAAGGCTTCAATGCGGCCAGAGGAGCTTAAACTGACTGCTGCGTAGATATGTTGACGTTATAATAAAGTGTCTCGAAGAAAATGGGCCCCGTTGTGAACATGGTTGTAAATATTAAGGCATAGCCTCCCAGATTGTGCATTGGCACAGCGCGCAAACTCTCTGAGGCTATAGTAATTATGACAACGTCTTTGTACGTAAACGCTCTAGATGGCGCAACAATACCATGCAGCATACGCAGCGTAAAACTTCTTCCTTGTTGCCCTCTCTCGCTCCGCGCTCAATTTTCACTCTCCTGCGCCTCCGGATCGATGATGGCGCTGACAACACTGTTGCAATGTAGCAGACGGCCTCGGGTATTTTTGCGCATGGTAACTGCTATCGGGTGCTTGCAATTTGAGCGCGAGTTCTTTCGTTTTTCTCAAAAATTACGTCTTTAATGTTTACTGCTACATTGGGAATTCAAAAAGTCAGTGCCCTTCACTCTGTGAAGAAGAATGGCCAGCGAAGCTGTGCATGTGGGCCCCTTAATGGCGAACTGCACCTCCGCAGCGGGTCGGCCCGGCATTGGACTATCTTCAGGATCGGCGCACGTATGGGGACTTTTATGTCTGTCTACACAAGGACACGATCCTGGGGCAACTAGCCATTAAGAGCTTCGCTGTAATTCGCTGTAAAATTGGTTGCGTCTGCGTGTTAATCAATTAATCGAATAATCAACCAACCAACCAACCAACCAACCAACCAACCAACCAACCAACCAACCAACCAATTAATTAATTGAATAATTAACCAATTGCTTAATTAATTATCTTATGATGTCAAACGCGGGAGCAGTGGCACGAGCGCGTTCGCGCGGTAGCGCCCAGGTGCGCCGACGAGCCAGCTGTGGAAACAGCCGACGACCCTGGAGTCAATCCTGATATTGGTAGTTCTGTGTTAACACACGGACACGATCGGGGGGGAAGTAGCCCTTAACAGCTTCGCTGTAAAAGTGTGTGTTCCCTTATGTGCGTGCGCCCATTTTCTCCAATTGGGTAGCGGTCGAGCGCAGTGCCAAATGCTTTGTACGAGTAGACGCGCTCTTCGCAAGCTTAGCTGTCGTGAGACACACGTACTTTCAATCGCGCCTTCTCTGGCGGGGTGTTCCTGGCACCGAAATATACCCGTTAATTTACTTTTCAACGTCCCAGCACACTCTGCGTCTTCGACAGAACGCGGATAACGTGTGACCACTTTGATGTAGGCGTCAAGTTGGACTCAATGGTACAAGTGAAGCTCTCCGAAGCTTAGTTAAAACTCTCTGGAAGTATTGTGCACGGCGCCGCCGCAATACTTATGTGTTACTTCGGGTAATAAGATAGGGAACAAAGCTGTTATCCGAGAGCAGAACCGCGTTTAGCTTGTTCTTGGTCGTTTTTGATAGGAGTCGCCGCATTATGGCGCAGAAACGTGGTGGTTTGGCCTGAGAGATATAAGTAGACGAGAACCTCCGGGGTAAAACTTGAGAATATAGACAGAAGGTAAAGCAAAAAAAAAAATTGAAGAATGGTAGCAAGCGTCGAAATTATTATATTTGCAGAACTGTTGGGCCAAAGGAAGTCATTAAGAAATACACGTGGGGGTGTGGGGGCTTGTTAAAACGGGGTGGGAGGGCTTAAAAAAAATCCTCCAAACCATCTCTCAACTTTTAATTAACGACAGGCGCCTGACGAAGCTGCCACGCGGTCTGGGCTCGCTCAGAATGTGCTTTTGTTCACATTCATGTATGCTACTTTTTCTTTTTCTTGACCCGCCGTGGTTGCTTAGTGGCTATCGTGTTGGGCTGCTAAGCACGAGGTCGCGGGGTCCAATCCCGGCCACGGCGGCCGCATTTCGATGGGGGCTAAATGTGAAAACACCCGTGTAATTAGATTTAGGTGCACCTTAAGAAACTCCAGGTGGTCCAAAGGTCCCCCAATACGGCGTGCCTCATATTGAGATCGTGGGTTTGGCACGTAAAACTCCATAACTTGATTAATACTTTTTAAAATACAGTTTATATATATATATATATACATATATATATATATATATATATATATATATATATATATATATAGTGAGCGAGAAGAAAGGGAACCGAGGGGCCCGACTTTTATTAATCATAACATAAAGAAGCCAACAAACAAATGCACCAAGGACAGCATAGAGGGAATTATTTGTACTTACTAATTCAGTTAAAGAAATGAAGACATGGGTTCGTATCTACCTGCGGCCAGTTGTTTTTTCATCCACTTTCATTTCCACTAATTTATTATTTCTTCAACTGAATTAGTAAGTAGAAGTAATTTCCTCTATGTTGTCCTTGGTGTCTTTGTTTGTTGGTTTCTTTATGGTATATATATGTGGGGGGTGGGTTCAAAAGTAGAATATTCATACGCATTATCGTGACAACGTTGACCAGTGCTAATTGTGTGCAACTCTTCTCCTTGTGTGTTGACATCGAATCTGCTATGCATCTCGTATCACTTTCGCAAGCTATCGTGGTGGAACGGCTATCCTGAACGCAATCTAAGATCAAGGGCCAAAAGCGTTAGACGTATACGCAAGTTTTCGTTCTACGTCAGAAGCAACGTCAGCCTAGCTCGAACACCAAAGGACATGTAAGGTATATCATTAGCTGATTAGAATATGTACATATTCTTAGTGTACATATGTACACTAAGCATGTAGACGTTGTGGGCTCAGGGCCATGGCTTCAGAGCCAATGACCAGCTGAGGGTCTCAGAGACGACACAGGGAGAAAGAGCCATTCGAGAGACAACCTCTACTGCCCGAATCCCCAAGCAACTGGCCAGCTTCCTGGTCGCCGCTCCTCGCGCTCCGGCCCCAGGCTGGCTGCGCGTGGCACGGGCGCCTGAACCAGGACCAGATGATGATGATGGCAGCACAGCCACGCAGCCATACAACTAGCGTTCCCATAACGTTCACGTAGCTTTGTCAATACTTATAGCCGGCTGCTAAGGATGACTTCACAGACATTGTGCGATCGTGTGAACGATATAGAAGGAAAAAAGAAAAACAAAGCATATTGCAAGTTTTGGGCTGTGGTGTGGAGCTTCAATATGTATGGGCGCTTCATGCCTCAACTCGCTTCAATTTTTCGAGAGGATGGCCAATGCGCATGTCCAGCAATCAACATTGCGCGGGCCATCGAGACCCTGAGAAAAAAAAAATCTAGTGTTTTGCCTGCTGAAGTTTCTGGAACGTCACTAGTAGGAGGGGTACTGCTCGCGCATGGGGTGCCACATTTGAGGTCACACGACCGCACTTACAAAAACTGACAGTCACTGAATTATCCTTACATGATTTGAATGCGAAAGCATTTTGACTTCTCTATTTAATTGGTTACGTCCATGATACGTGACGTCATACATTGTCACGTGCCCTTCATAACTCTGCCTTAACCCTAATTTGTACCAATCTTAATCCACTTTATACCTTTTTCCTTTAACTTGTATCGACCTTAATCCACGTCATCGCGCTTTAATCCACCTTGCTCTAACTTGTAGCAACCTTAATCCACCTTATTGCACTCTAATCCACCTTAATCCATGTTGGTCAGGCTTAATCCACTTTATTTCAGCTTCATTCACTTCACCTTAATTCACTTTACTCCACCTTACGTCACCTTACTCTAACTTGTTCTGACTTTAATTCTGTATTACTACTTACGTCATACAAGACGTTGACGACGTCACTCGGTATTATGACTTTTGTTACCACTCGTTGCGGACAACGCCGGCTTTTCTGTCTCATGAGACATGTAATGCTTTCGCATTATTATTTTATCAAACCCATCGTGGCTGTAGCTTTCGCTCGGCTCAATGCTTTTAGCAAGGACTTTTATTTCATGTTCATGTTATAGCCCTATCAACATATTTTAAACTTTCATCGCAGGTCAACGCCAGACACTCTTTGAAGTTTTCGTTAGGTTCTCTTTAGCAGTGCTGCCAGCCATGAATGAGAACACCCTCGAATAAATCGCTCAAACGAGCAATTCCGAGGCTCCCAGTGATAATGCGGTGGTAACTCATGAAGTAGTGATAACAGTGATTCAGTGAAATTGGCGGAAACAGTCACTGGCAAAAAGTAAAACAGCGCACGCTCGGCATTATAGCGAGTGAGAGAAATAGATGTGGAGAAATAATGAAAAAGAGCATAATCTGCCACTTTCATTATAATGTTGATTAATCTGGTCTGATTGAGCCAAAAGAAAAAGGAAGAAAAGAAAACGTTCATTGAACCTAGTTTCGCAATAACACATTTCTTTATTGCTCGGAAATAAAAACAGAAAATAAAGAAAGGAAGAAGGAAAGAAATTAGGCAATTGCTGACAGGTTTGTGGAAAAACGATTGCTCTAAGACAGTTCGATCGCCAGTAAAAAAAAAAAAAAATCTATTAACCGAAAGAAAGGCAAGCAATGTGCAACGTGCATATTACGATGACTTATGGTTATAAAACTGAAGAGAAATTTAAGTTCTTTATCATTTTGTCATAACTTGAGAGAAATAAGCACCCTGTCTGATGAAACAGAAGGGGCAAGCACCATACAGCCTTCACATTATGGTAAAGCCTTAGCGCGTCACCTTGCGAAAGCGAGAAGAGCCACTTTGTCACTGGTGATTATTAATAACCTTGACCTCCATTAATAATTCATGGACGTCAAACTTACTTCCTTTAAATATTTCGAACATTACAGAGGATCGAGGTGAGCCTTGAGTGGTGCAGTTCCAGAAAAAGTTGCGTCACTAGTAGTTGCATATTTCGCGTACAGAATAAGAAAAGGAACCTTGCAATAAGCACTGCTCTTCAACTTCCGATGGCGTAGCACAGCTCACTGCCCCAACTGTCCGGATATAAGGGCAGATACAGAACGCATTCTGTACTTATGTAACACTGCGATTATCTCTCCTGATTTCGCTAAATCTCGCCTTTCCTCCTGGAGTGCTTGGCTTCAGTCTGACTCGGCGGATCAACAATGGGCCTTAGCGGAGCAAGCGCTCTTCTTTACTGGGCCTTTGAGTTGGCCTTAAATAAAGTGAGCGTCGGCCTCGGCGTCGGCATAACCGAGCGAACGAGCCCAACAGCCAAGGATGAAAGCGATCGCGGAGAGGGATATGAAAGACGCGAGCCGCGAATGGCGGAGACCAATGAGAGCGGCCCCTTCATGTGACGTGCGGTGTCATGCGGACCCTCCCGACCGCTCCATGCGCACTCGTATCTGGCCTCAGCCGGACTGCTCGTTTCGTGCTATCGTCTGTTCATGTCAGCTCTTGCTTGCGCTTGTTTGGTTTGCTTGGTTTGGTCTCGTTCGCGCTTGTTTCGATTGTCATGGTTTGAGATTGTTTTCTACAACGATGAGGCTAAATCAAGACGTCCTGATGGAAAGGTTTTTGGAGACAGTGTGCCTCGAAGGTAAAAATCCAGGTGTATCACGCACTATTTGCATCGCTCTTTTGCATCGCTCCATTGTAATTGCGACATGTTTGCGTTCATTTTCCCGGCCGTATAATTGTAGAAGGAACGTCACATGCTGCCAATGTAGCGGTCTTCAGGGACCCAGTCAAGCTGCCTAGAGTGGCTTTTAGCCCTGAAGACAATAAAAAAATAAAATAAAAATTGATTGATTGATTGATTGATTGATTGATTGATTGATTGATAGCCTATTCTGTACGAGAAGATGGACCCTGAATACAAGGACGGGGAGGCGACACCCAGTACCTCATTCTCCTTGACTTTGGAACACGGCGATGGTGCAACAGAAGACGGCACACCAACATGATTATGATCAGTGGCAATTGGCGACGTCGTCATCTTCATATGACCTGACTCGCACTAAGAACCAAGGATGAAGAACGTAAACACAGCGCCGACCTGTCGGTATACGAAGGAGAAAGCACGCGACATCTCGTACATACAGAGAGGAGGCGAGATTTTCATGCTGTCACGTGACTGCCTCAGCGGCTCGCCGCCAGTTAGTGTGGCAGCTTTGCCGCAGCTGCGTTTCGAAGCCGGCGGCGCGCCTCGCGCTTTTTACCGCTAGTGCGTATGGGGCTTTCTGCAGCGACGATCGCTCCGATATAGCGCCAGAGTACCGTGCATTCTCTGTTCACCGATGACGCCATCGATAAGGCATGCGGCGAGCGCATCAAAACAAACCGCTGCGTGAGCGAAGGTTTGTCTGCAGTGGGTGCATTCTCTGGATCGCATCCACACGTCACCCGTGTGCTGCCTCCCGTGATCTCACGATCTGCACTTCTCTCCGTTTGGAACTTGCCGCACGAGAGAGATTGTCAACGCCAGCCAACGTATCGCGAAATGAAAGCACGTATAGAACTGCGCTCAAATTTCGCATTAAGGCGTACCGTAATCGTCGGTGAATTTTTTACCTTCCTTCCTTCGCGAGAAGTTCGGGCAGTGTCAAAATTACACAAGAGTGATTGGCGACGAAAATCACACTTTGTGAAATTGGTCTTATTATGTTGTCACTTTTGGTTAATGATTCATAGAGGGGAAAGGCACACAGACACACACACGCACACACACACACATGCAATCCTATCAGCATGCTTGGCATGTGCATTCCACCATCACAAGCGCGAAAGGTAAGTTATCATTACTAATGCGAAAGCATTAAATGGCTCATGAGGCGGGAAATCCGGTGTTGTCGGCGTGACCAAACGCTAGTCCAAAAAGGCTACGAATTCTCCTTTGTTGGGAGTCGAACCAACGATCTTTGGTCTTAATGAGGCTACGAATCCTCGACCTGTGGTGGGAGTCGTACCCACGTCCTTTGTTGTTAATTAAGGGAAAGTTAATTAAGGCACAGCTAATTAAGGCACTCATATCCACGACCTATGGTGGGATTCGAACCCAGGACCTTTATTTGTTAATTAAAGCGGAATTAATTAAGTCATATCTAATTAAAATGGACTTAATTAAGGCACTCGAACCCATGACGTTCGTTTGGTCTCGAACACTGGGCCTTTGCTGGGAGTCGAACACACGACCTTGCGTTGTGATTATGTCTAAGCATCGCGCGGTGGTCGCAATCCTTTCGCTTTCATCCACGTAGGGATAACTAAGTGCCTTTTGAACTTGTTTTGCGGTTCTTGCATCCAAGCGGAAGCAACATGCTTAATTAAGAATACAAAGTATGCTGGCAACGCCATGTATTCTTTTAAAGCTTGTCTTGTATATTTGCTTTTAATACGACTAGCATTCTTAGGGTACTTCGCGCACTTTTCGATATCTATCTATCTATCTATCTATCTATCTATCTATCTATCTATCTATCTATCTATCTATCTATCTATCTATCTATCTATCTATCTATCTATCTATCTATCTATCTATCTATCTATCTATCTATCTATCTATCTATCTATCTATCTATCTATCTATGCCTCCAACTGTTTTTCCGGCAACGTGGATCACTGGGTAGTCCATGGTCTAATGCTTGCAGGGCTGGGGAAACCATGTTAGAGACCAACCGTTGGACCGACTTAGGTCAATGGGTAGGTGCCACAACTCAATGAACCTCTTTCACGCGAATGTACCTCACTGGCTAGCTTTGAGGCAGCAACAACATGCGCGAATGGTTATGTGCTGCTCTTTAAAGAACCTCGATAACCTATATAATGCCCACTCAGGTCACTGGGTATGTGCCGCTTTTAAAGGACAAAAAAAAAAACCTCTAAAGTTTTTCTGGTGCTGAGCGGAATTGAACTTGCGTCATTTATGTTCAGGTAATCTTGTATAACTATATTGGCTTGTATGACTATATTGAAACACGCCCCTTGCGCGGGATTTGCAGCGGCGCCGCTAGATGGCAGAGCGTGTTTAGTGGGAGAAGAGGTGGGCTGCATACTCGCCTCACAAATCGACGCGTTTCGGCGTTGACGTACGACGTGTTGCTACATTGGTTCAATGCTAGTCGTCTTAAAGTCTTCGTTATCGGAGAGCTGGGTTCTGCCGGAATTTTTTCATTACGGGCAATTACGCCATGCTGGGAGGTTTGTCAAAAGCATAGAAAAAAAAGGCAAAACGAAAATTCTCCCAGCGTGTTCTTTTTGTTCCCCACTTCTAGTGACAAAGAGAGTAAAAATGGCACCATGCTGCCACTGTAGCATAAGTGGATGTTTTCCTGACATCGCATGCGCGTAACTTTAGTGGAGCTAGCAGTAAATTCACAAAAAAAAAAAAACCCTGTGCGTCGTTACCCTAATGTCAGTGATAAGGGAGAACGAGCCCCGAGGACAGAGAATGTTATTATGCGCCTTCCGACGCCTTGTGGTGAACGCTGCTGGGCTGAGCACTGCGGCTCTCACGCACAATCTCTCCGTTCTTTTTTGTCAATACGCTATCGCACTCGCCCCGAAATGGTCGTCCCTCCCTGAATGGTCGTTAGTTGGCGGGGGCTGCAACGATCCGGAGGGCAACGACGTGCTTGGAACGTCACGCGTCATTACGACTGCAGCGACAGCAGACAAGACATCGCAGAGTCGGGCAGTGAGTAACGCTGCAGCGTCAACCTGGCAGACACAAAGCAGAAAGCCATGCACTCTCTCATTAGGTTAGCGCAGATAACCACAATTTCGTGACTTTTACTTTTCCCCCGATTGCGAGTATTCTTTCTCATCATCAATATGCACTATTTGTAAATGTTATTGGTCCTAAATTTTGATAGTAGCAACTATGTAGCCGTGGCCTGATGTCAGTGGTAAGAAAACAATTGTCATCTAGAGAATATCAGTAGAACCTCATGTGCTCCTGAAAGCTATGGTCCTATGGACTATGCTGAAGAAGAGAATGATCATTAAGTTGAGCGCGAGCGTGTAGAAATAAATGCGGCACTCCGTGGTTGATGAACCATATACGTATCTGTTTTTTATATCTTAGCGGGGATACTTTAGAGGGCTATTCCAGCATAATTAATACATGAAATTGGTGGCTGAACGACCTTTTGTTCTGCTGGGAAGTAAAGTCATTAAGGAAAGGAAAAAAAGAACGGCGAACAACGGGTATAGTCGAAGAAATTAGGTGTTTTGGCTTCCAAACGGAAGCCTTGTTCACTCTGAGCAAGGATTGGAGAAAAGTGGGATTGCGTGTGGAAGCCAAAACGTTTAACCGCTCTGACCACACCACATTGGTCGGCGTTTATTAGTGGCACGAGCATCGAGTGACACTGGTGCTTCTTGCGCAGCATTTCCGTTTCACCTCCCGAGACGACCGGGGATGAAATTAAAAACAGAAATAAAAGAACAGGAAAAATAGTACAGTACAAAATTCATGGGTTTCATTAAAGATATGATATCAGAGCATAAGTTTAGTCACAAGTTTAGTTACTGAAGTGTTTGGAATAATTATACTGAATTAGAAATCACTGATTACCGCACACCAAAGCACATAATCGTAGATTTTAGAGACCCGCCACGTGAGCACGACTATGACGTAATTCCTGGAAACCCGGAAGTAGAAAGAGGAAGTAATAACGTCACTAATGGCGTCACACACAAGAAGGTGGCATGATATTTAACCGGCATGATATTTAACCGACATCTGCCTAGCAGAGCGGTTGGGACGTCACTCCCTCCTTTCTCGCTTCTCTCTCGGCACTCACCTGCTCGCTAGCTCGCTTGCTCGCAACAGCTGCGCGCGCGAGCTCGTCACATGCTCTGATGTCAGCACCAGAGAGGGCGCGTAAGGTGCGCTTTGTGCGCCGCTCGCTAGGGGGCTACGCCCCACCAGGTGGCGCGCGCTGCGCTTCCTCCTCGCCTTTCCTCGCCCGCATATCATGCCAGGGGAAAGACGTTCACTCGTTTAACCTAACGAACACCAACGCCGAGGTGCGAGTGCCACTAAGAGACACCTAAGTCAAAGATTAGGGTCGCCTACTATTTCTTTTCTTTGTGTTTCCCGCCTAAAACCTTACTATTTCCAACTAAAGTATCTGGATGTTTTCATTAAATATTGTTACCCTTGTATCCCTTGGTATTGCCTTTAATTCCATGATAAAACTATTACATTTTCTCATACAAACTTTCTGTTGTGAAAGTTAGGCTTAATGTTGGCTTATGAAGCGCCAAATTACCAGAATCAAAGGAAGTTTGAGCTATGCGAGTATAGGTTCATCCTTTATTACGACGCTCTAAGAACGCCGCGAGTGGGCGTGAATGAACTTAAAGAAATGCTCGCAGGAACCACGCGTATCTCTGGTCTTCAATATCTGATTTCTGCTCCTGAATATATAGCAGTGGCGTACTACAGATATGTTAGGTTTAGCGCCATCAGCCCGTTTGTTATTTGAGTTCCGTTGTTTCTTTTCTTCCAGCCGCTAGAACTCCTTCATGCCTTAACGATACACGTACACGTTCCCAGAGAAGTTTACATATTTCACAAATTATTGAAAATGATCAGCAAAGGTCGGACAAGAGATGTCGCTAAGCGAACGCTTCGACAAGGTCTTCATCAGGGCCCTGACGAACGCAAGTGCTCTCGTCGAAGGGTTGGCTTCAGCCACAACCCATGTTCGACCACTGTTCTTCGTGGTGGGGCTGGTGATGCTCCAAGTTTTCTATTGCGAAAAGCCAGAGTAAGTCTACCGGGTCATCAATCATCGTATACAGGGTACTTTCTTTAGAGAATACAGATTTTTATCGAAATGCTTCGACCGTGAGGCACCAGTCGTTTTCACATAATAGCTCTACGGCGAGGCGGAAATAGTTTGCCGCTGCTTATAAGCTACTTTGAAAAGACAAATTAACAAAAGTGGCTAATATCTTTCTTGTTATTAACTTGAGGGCGGTTGTTTATGTGGAAACTTGCAGGGCATCACAATTTATGGCATACACATTTTTTTTAGAAATCCAGAAAATCGCATGTAATGTGACATATTTATCATCAAATTTCAACGGTAAATCCAGGCAATATCTAAACCTATGGCCGCGGGAACGCAGAAAAAGCGGCCCCGCTATCGTATCAGACAGAAATGCCCCGTGACGAAGCGCGAGGAAGTTTGAAACTGACGCCTCGGCCAGTCGCGGCACCCACTGATTGCGGCACGCTTTGCCTGCCAAGCATGTGGCGCTGTGTGTCGTGTCAGGATTTGCCGTGGCACGCTATCATTCAAACTTCGCCTCACACGCTTGCTTAAGGGGCACTGTCCGACGTGCAGCGGGACGCGCTCAGTCTCGACGGTGCCTGGAAAGGGCCTTCAATTTTGATGATGAATATCTTAAATTACGGGCGATTTTTTTTTTATCTATGGAAAAAAAGGTATACCATAGATTGTGACGCCCTGGAAGTTTTCCATATAAACAACTGCCTTCAAGTTATTGATAAAAAGGTTAATGAACAATTTTTGTTAATTATAGTCTTTTCAGAGTAACTTAAGCAGTGGCAAATAATTTCCGCCTCGCCTAAGAGCTCATATGCGAAAACGACAGGTGTCTCACGGTCATAGCTCTTTAATAAAAAAAACTGCGTTGTCTAAAAAAAAAAAAAAAGAAAAATGCCCCGTATAATGTTACGATAAGCCTACTGCGCGAAGAGGTACTCTCTGGAAGATTTTCGGTCAGCCGTGCAAGGCGTCAAGCATTAAAGCACTGATCGAAGCTCCGACTAATTCTACTCTCTGACTATAACTGGCGCGAGCTTTATCCTTCGCAACACTGCAAGGTAGTAATGACGTTACCAAAGAGCGTTTCTTTTGCTTTCTTAGAGAACGATCTCACTGAACCGCCTCCGTGTTGGCTGCAGTGGCGATGTCGGCATTGAGTAAAAAATGATTCGGGAGTTGAGGCGCAACACCAAATCGGCAACGCGACTTCGAGCCTCCCTTTCCGCATGATACGCGCCGCATATTTCGGCCTCTGACCGCCATACGAAGAAAGCAGCGTCCGCTCTCGAAGTTGGCCAGAGCTCTCGCTCACAGCAGGTTTCCATTGTTACCATGCACTTAAGAAATTTTCTCGACCATTTACCCGCCGCGGTTGCTTAGTGACTGTGGTGTCGGGCTGCTGAGCACGAGGTCGCGGGATCGAATCCCGGCCACGGCGGCCGCATTTCGATGAGGGCGAAATGAGAAAACACCCGTGTACTTAGATTTAGGTGCACGTTAAAGAACCCCAGGTGGTCCAAATTTCTGGAGTCCCCCCCTACGGCGCGCCTAATAATCAAATCGTGGTTTTGGCAAGTAAAACCCGAGAATTTAGTTCAATTTTTTCTTACCATTTCATGGTTGTTCAGTAGTGCAGAGATACTGAGATTTACGCGAGTTATACATTTTCGGGTTGAGAATACTTTTGACGAAATATTCTAAACTGCTCTGCTGCTTCGTCTGAAGAGGATTCCTGTTAGCTCAGACCTCGGAATCCAGACGTGGGCAGTCCAGCAAGCCCGTCAGGCGGCGTTGAGGCAGGGCCTTGACGTTCCCCGTGGGTGACCTGAGCTCGGGTCACGTTAAACCTTGCCGGATGTACAAGAAAGTTGTATCCATCCATCCATGCGCTGAAGCAAATACGGTCCACGAAAATGCACTTAGCGATGTGAACAACTGACAATCCTGATGACTATGAACGATGGGGCAGGAACAACGCATTTCACAACTCGAAGTTGCATTATCTGCATAAAAAGGGTCTCTATGCTTACTTATACTAAATTTCCCACAGTATGCCCCGGGGCAACCTAGGCGAAAGAAAGAATGATACTTTCATTCTGGAGTCGAAATCTTGCTGAGCCTGTGCGACAGGAGAAGCGTCATTTGAGATTATTGCTGCACTGCCGTTCTCAATTTGGCTCGAGTTTCGTCTGTCTTTGCGTCACCTTTTTTTTTTAATGCCCGAAAGAGTGCTTTGTTGATCTACACTCTGATTTTAGATCCTTGCAAGCGACGTGAGGGTACAGAAATGGAGAGAGCTTACAACGAAGCGGAGACGACAAGCTTATGTATATTCTGTATGTCGATGCCATTAAACAGCTCTTTCAGTTGTGACAGGATTTCCATCTAATGCGAGGAGCCTTACAAAAAAATGCGTTAGGAAATCTTGCGCGGCAAGCTTTGAAGCTGGTTTCGTACCGGCTGTAATCTATTTCGAATGACAAATGTTTGTTCAGAGCCACGTGGAAAGATTGTTCAGCAGTGTGTGCGTTCAAAGATGAGAAGCGAAGCCGTCAAGTATTGCATTACACGATCAAACAATGGTGAAGCCCTACAGAAGGCTGCTTGGAATGCATTTTACATGGGTGAAGATGTGCGCTTGCGACATTTTTAGGTCGTCGCAACGCCGCGGTAACGCCGTATTCATTGTCGCATATAGTGTGAGAGCCTGTTTCCACGGAAAGAACATGGAACGAGAATGTGAGCCAGCCATATATTAGTCTCCACCGGCGTATGACGTCATACGTATGAAGTTTGCCATGAGGCTATATTCTTGAACCTGTCTGCTGGTGCGTTTTAATGCATCCGCAGAATAGCAAACACGGATATAACAAATAATGGGACATATAGCGAAGTAAAGAGAAAATTTTGATCATGCGTGATTTATAGCGGGGAGTGCTTAAGAAAAACGCAAGAAAAATTCAGGGTTACATGTGGTATCCTTTGCAGGGAAACAAATTTTCGTTTGTACGCAGCAGAAAATATATGTGAGCTAGTGGAGAAAGGCGAGACACTGCAAAAAAAAAAAAAGAAGAAAGAAAGAAAGAAACACGTCAAGTTACTCCCGTCTATAGCACTTGCGTCATCCGATGTGCAATATAGTATACCATCTCTGTTCGCACCATCTGTATAAAAAAAGCGAGCAGAACTCACCTCTAGCTCGACGAGCAGTGCTCCTATTGTTCTCGAATGACCTTCTCTACCGCTGCATTGAATGTGAGTAAAGTTACGCATATGTATTTACATCACGACAGAAACTTTGAAATGGCGCGTCTTTGTATCACGGCGTCGTTCACGTTTGCGCTTCTTTCGTAAGGGTACTACGGCGGATTTGGTCTCGCCGTTTGCCTTTGAACTATTGTGGCGAATATCGGATTTAACAAACAATATCTTGCTCTCATTGCGACTTCCCTACTTCAACATTGGACTGTATTGGTTATTGACTATTTCTTCATCAGCTCTCGCCGGGGCGATTATTGATTGAATAATAAGAAAGACTGGCGCATAAAAAAAGAAAAGAAAACGACCCCGTATCACTGGAACCTAAGATCACTGACGCATTTAGTAATCATGTTTGGTCCCAGTAACATTTCCTTGCCCCTTTGAGCTTATTATTTGTTACGAACCTTTCACCACCTGAGGCTGAGAGGCAATGAATAGCGAAAAAAGAAAGTCTAAGCATTAAATACAGAGCCGTTTGCTCCTATGAAGTGGCAAAAATTCTCGTAACATTTAGAGAGCCTTAGCGTGGTCCAGGGACAGGTAGACGTGAACCCGTTAAAGCTATACTAAATATAAAAGAAATCATTTGTGCTGTGTTAGTAAATTACCCTTCCGTGCACAATACCGAAAGCGCCACTCTTAACGCGAGAAGGCGCTTTTTCAGCACGAAAAGACGCCAAAATGAAAGACAGGTGGCGACGCCGCCTTGAAATTCCCGCACCTGCAGTTCGCGGTGACGTCATAAATTTTGACCGCGTCTTCTCGGTGTGTAGAAATTGTTATCGGAAAAAATGGACTGCAATGTAGCATAAAAAAAAAAGTCTAAGATGGAACTTAGGAAGTTTCAAGAACTTTTGCTAACTACAACGACTGAAATGAGAAAGAATACGTTTGCAATTCTTGATGTCACACTGACGTACTGGCCGGGGTTCGGGCGCGAAATAAAAAACAAAAAACAAAATGAAACTTTGACCGCCACTTTCTCTGGTAATATTCAACCCGTTACTGCAAAATCAAGGAAACTGCAGTTCATCAATAATAGTTTAATTATCTAAACCGATTCAGTGTTTCTCTTTAATGTAAGTGGAGTGGAGGCATTACACAAATCTAAACTGCCCGCAGTGATTCGTCGGAGAGTCTTGTCATTCACGCGTAATCGTAGTACTGCGGAAAAAGCTGCCAATGTGTTCTTTCCGCATCTCGCTTCACTTAGTTTTTTTTTTTAGTTTAGCACGGTGTTTTTGCAAACGCAATGGGCTCTTTTCAATATGAATTGTGGCTGAATGAAGCATGATTGATCAATTAATTTTTGTTTTGTCTAGTACACCTGAAGCGAGCTGCGCCAGCACTTGCGCCGTTAGTGATTGCACAAGTTTACCTTCGTCACCAAATTTACCCTGTGGTAAACTTTGTATGGTCATAGGCCGTCACACTGCAACGCTTTTAGCGTCATGTGAATGAAATTCGGCGCGAAGAGGTGATTACTGCTTGGCTTTGCTGCAGCCGCATTTCAACGGCTTCATGACACCGTCGTAGTGTCTCTTTGTCACTTTCTTTTGACGTATTTGTTTTTACTTGCTCATTATATTTCCATTATTCCTCTTCTTCCTCTTCCTGCGAAAACGTAAATAATAGATTGGATTCCTTTATGAATACAAAAATGTGCACAAACAGCACAGATAGCGATCAAGGAAGCCTGTGTTTATAAAAGCTGGCGTCTGTCAGAACGTCAAGTATTGCATGCTGGCTTTTAAAAGTGCTTTTTGCTGCGTGTGTGCGTTAAATTGACGCGCGCGCATGCGTCTGTGCGTCTTTGTTTGCGTTTGGTGCATATTTATGTGTATGTGTGTGTATGTGTTTGTGTTCGTGCTTGTGTTCTAAGCATACGTGTGATGCGTTGAGCAAAGAAATTCTGAAGTTAGGAGTGGCATACGTGAGAACTTCGCATATCTGGTTAAGCCCCAAATGGAAGCTTTTGTTGATTTTTAAGGTAACAAGTAATAAGAACGATAACTTTGTTTTCGTAGTGCCGCCGAATCTGGCTTGTCAAATACGATTTCAGTGGTCGAGAATTGCTTTTGGGGAGGCTTGTCATTGCTCGGTACAGAGCATGTACTGAAAGCGACTCATTAGAAATATGTTATGGGTCATTGGAGGTATTATCGTTGAGTTTGCTAGACATCGCATGCGAGAGAAAAAAAGTGAACTTCAGATGCCAGACCAGTAAATAACCGAGAAAAGTAATCATCCGGGCCATTTCATAAAGGTTCCTATAGGGGGGTTGTTTAGCCCGCGGGGATGTGCGCCTACGTTTGGTTGCGTATAGAGAAAACAAGATCATGTTTATATATATGGACGATGAAGGGCGGGAAACGTCAGTTGAAAACGAGAAGAAAAAGAAAACAGTCAATTTAGACGCATCGGGACTGTGGTTCAAAAAGTGCACTTCGTGAGAGGGGACGTCGAAACTGCAGTCTTAATTACCGGGAGCAAATACGGGCTGAGATAACAAAGGGCGGCAGCGAGCAATATTGCGACAACCGATAATCTGGCCTAGCACAAAGACGCGGGTAGGGTGTATGTCGCTAACAGCACAGTTAGCAGCCCTTCAGTACTCGTGCTGAAGGAATGTCTGCGGCTTAAAGAAATGTTTACTACAATTACGGGCCTAGAAAAACACTAATTGTAAATAAATAAATAAATAAATAAATAAATAAATAAGCATTAAACGACATACTACTTGGAGGTAATTGCGAATAAAGAAAAAATAAAGGTAACGGAGAATCTTTCGCAAGTTACTAAATTATCAAGGCCGAATTTAAAACTGCACCAACAGATGCTGGCATACGTTCCCTTCAGTAGAAGAAAAGGGGAGTGTGTCTGAAATTAAATTTTCGATTTGAAAGTCTCAGAGCAACATCTACGAAGAGAGAGAAAATAAATAACGTTGATAGGAATATTAACAAGACATACGCTCGTTTGATTATTTTGAGCTAAGGGAAAATACAGGAGAAAAGATCGATATATAGAGATATAGGATACTGCTATCTGTGCCAGGCCATCGCACACTCAACAGACCACCGACTTTGTTTTCGTCGCCTTCCAACCCACCAGTGCGCCTATGCGCGTTTTTGGCCTTTAGAAAGAGGACATTACACCTTCACTGCCTTATGTTAGGCAGACGAGCCCTCATAGTTGCAACAGCGCGACTAGACATGGACTGAGTAAAAGGAAAGGACACTACATGATGCTGGTTATCAACTATATATGAACACAAGCCCTGAGGTCGGCGTTCAGGTATAGTTTCTTAGAACAACTTCTAGCTGGGCTAGTTGGTAATACTTCTTGGTAACTTGCTTCAGAGCTCAAGTGAACCCACTCACATACACGCATGCACTTACACACACGAACACTGCAAGACGTCCCCCACTTTTCACTCAAATGGTCCTTTGTGTTCGTGTAAAAAAAACCTTTGTGTTAAAAGAGTGAAGGGGAGTTCAAATGGGGAGTGCATGAAAGGGATGTTGGGTTGTTCATATGTGTGAGTGCGTCCGCGTGAGTGCATGCGCATACGTGGGTGGGTTCCCTTGAGCTCTGAAACAAGTTACCAAGAAGTGGAGTCTAAATGGCCAAATTGATGCGCAAGAACTTTGGAGCATATATAGCGTGGATGGGCGAATCTCGTATTTGTTACGTTCTACTGTTTTGTGCTGTGTAGTATTAACTAGCCAGATGCCAAAAAGTGCGACAGATATGCATGCATACACGCATGTGCTATACGTATAAGGTTATACTGCACAAACGCTAAGAGGGATTTTAAACGCTAGAAAATGTGCCGAATGTGCAGTGCTGAGTGAACGAACTTTAGTCGCACTCCAGCCGTTTACGTAGTTGGCGGACATCGGCGTTCCCGTTTGTCATTTTATTCATGCTTTGTAGTTCGCACTGTTTACTTACTGAATTCATGAAGCAACAAGCCCAAATACGTGTGCTATCGAGCAAGGTGAAAGAACGCACCAATTGCTTCCAAAATACCGTAATGGCTAAGCACACGTGCTTCACATAAATGTATTCAACGAAACTAAGTGT
>NC_092818.1:183679212-183774212 GCF_023375885.2 Dermacentor andersoni | reverse complement strand
CCGATGACCCACTCCAAACTTCGGGTAAGTATACACAAAGAAAGTTGCGTATTAAATATTTTGACGACAATATAATGTATGGATTGTTTAAAGAACAAACAATCGATGAATTTTCTTTGATTCGTTTACGTCTGCATGTTATTAGGTTATTACATTTTCGCTTCTGCGCAAAGCACGGACGCGGTATCTGAGTGCTGTACTAAGCGACGAGTTTATTGTAGTGGATTATCACGGTCGGCTCGCTGTTATCGCTCATGCACTGTGCTTGCAAGGCTTTTACGAAATGCCGCAACGGTCACTGATCATTTCAAACCGCAAGATGACTACCTATGAACATGGTGGCGGGTTATTAAATCGGGTTATTCGACCCATCGATTCCCAAACCCTTCAGTATATAATCCAGCGCAATCGTCGCTACTGGCGCCAAGCCTTGTGTTGTTTTATGGGGGCGTGAGGTTGCCCAAGTAATAGTTTGTGTACTTGATGCTCTTCGTACCCAGCCTGCGAGAACACCACGGTCACTTGCACGCGGTGATATTTCATTTCCAGCCTTTCTCAACGAACCGAAGTCGAATGCCCACCTTCTACAGGGTAAGTTTACACTACTCCGCTCGGTTTAATGTTCTGAAGTCACCTGGCTGGTTATTGCAGAGGTCATATCTTGAAGATGACTCTCAGATATGCCTATAGTGCCACTGGGCGAGTCCGTAGCAGGTGGTATACGTCCGCTTCTTTTACTAGGGTCAACAGCGTATCGGATGGGCTGAAAGTGCTTCCACTTGCAGCTTTTACCGCAGGGGTGAAGGCTACCTGAAAACAATCTTCCTCAATGAAACTCCCTTCACTTTTGCGAGGTTACTGCGCGTTTTGTAAGGAACACTTTCTGGTAGATTGTTGTCAGGAACTCCCACGGCAACATGACACTTGCTCTCGTACCTGCTGGCCCAGTAAACTAGGCAGTATCTTGATATTTTTCCGAAGGAACACGGGAGTGCGTGGCATACAGTGCTGTCAATACAGGGGAGGTATTCTGTAAGAGTCTACCTTGTGGACTGTCCATTTCGGCCGTTCCTGATTGGCTAGAGCCGCTCTTCTCCTACTCGCTCATACAGCTGCATCCAATCAGCAGCGGCCGAAATGGGCAGACCACTAGGTGGGCTCTTACAGAATAGCCCCCCCCCCCCCCAGCCTAATGGTGGCGCCGAAAAGTTTTGCACTTGATCATTGGATGCAGTGTAAAGGAATTATTACTTGGAGAATGAAAGGCACGAAAAATGAGCCATGGTGAAAGTGCCACTTACTATGCCACTGCAGACTAGCGATGAGCACTTGCTTGCGAAGAGTGGGGAACCATGAATGAAGACGTAAACTTACTGCCAGTTTCAATTTACTCCAGTGTATAATAGCCACAGTGCTTGTAGTACCAGGGTGTTTGACCAAGTATTTGGTCCCCACTCTAGCAGTGATTAATCTCAGCCAGAAGCTATTGAGGCGCATGAATTTTGCCTAACTTATTTGGTCAAACCTGAATAAAATGAAGAAAATCTTTTACCGCTACCCTTGCGTAGCTTCCTTTTCTTTTAGTTGCGGTATCAATAGCATCGTGGGTAGAAGTGACAGAGAAAAATGATGCTCTCTGATTTTTATCCCTGACACCAAGGGCTAGAACACACCGTTTGATCTTGCAGCTGCACGGTTAACTTATCAGCTAACTGCGACATCCGTTGAAAGAAAAAGAGAAGCTTCTTAGCAGACAACCTGTGAGCACTTCGACGATGCGACGCGCGCGAAGGGACACTGCTCTCGCTGCAAAAGGATGCACCTATTAGGAGGTGAAGCTAGGCAGCGCTGATAGTATACTGAAAGCAACACGTCCCCGTGTTCATGCTCAAGAGAAGGAAGATCAGTGCACAGTATGGACTTGACATTCCAGTCAATCGCGCATTTTGTGAGCCGTTGAATGGCCAAGAGCATCGCATTTTGCACTGTGAGCGCAGAATTGAAAGTTTAACGCTTGACCACGGTGGCCGTACGTAGTGACAAAAAGGTTATGAAAATTCGGATCTTACGTATACGTAATCTTCATCCATGCTGTCTGAATCGTTCACAATCCAACCTTTATACATAGAAGATTCAAAACGGGTTTATAAACGATGACAATGGTTTTTTTCTACTGACTAGTCTTTAGTCTTGCTACTTGGTTACGCTTCAAAGGGCGTTATGACATGTGACTCTTCAGAATCGCAAAAATTTTGGAGTGTAGCCTAGAAATTTGAGAGTGTGGAAAGACAGAAAGTTAACTTGTACAGGGACAAATTTTACGAGCTTGTTATGGAAGAAGCAGCCCGCAATCCGCGTGTATAATATTGTTGCTACCGGGCACATCTGAGTCTGAACATTGGTGAAGAAAATGCTCTTTCTCTTCTGTTGATAACCACGGTATCGAAATACGATAAATTGACATAAAGGGGCGGTGCTCATAGAAGATCACAAATGAGCTGCCGATTCAGTATACGCCTAAGGCAAGACGACGCCATTTTAAAACAGAGAAACGTTTTCCGCGGACATTTGTCGACGGCTGGTGCATCCACTAAAATGCAGAACCGGTCGTCGCGCCCGTCGCCGCAATTTAAGAGATTACCTGCATGAAAAGTTTTGTCTTTATTGCTCGCGAAATTTGTTTATCTGGTTCTCTCTTCCGCTACGCCAACGTCATCAATGTTCTCAGGGTAGTTTTATTCTCTTCACTTTGTACAGTTTTATGTTGCCCATTGAAATAGTAGGCATCAGCTCCTGATGTACGCCCTTAGGCGGACCGTGCTCTCTCTGGTTTTCCATGCACGCTTAAGCAGCATTAGGTTCTAGTGTGATAATCTCTTGAATATGACCTCGTAACTTTTTTTAGGCATGGTAATAGCGTTGTCTGCAGAAAGACGTACCATAGCAAATATTTATGCCTATCTCCTCCTCCTTTTCTTGTTCACAGAAAGCAAAGAAACAACAAAGTTTTATGTTTTATATTTTGTCAAAATCACAGTTTCCTTCGCTTGATCCCGCACGCTGATGAAAAGAGAGAGAGAGAGAGAACAACTTTATTGAAAGTGCCTGCGGAATCGGTTAGGCTCCCTCCACGCAGGGAGGACAAGCTTTTACCGCGACGCGGCCACTACGTCAGTCTCGTGCCATGAAAAGACTGTGCGGTAAATTTCTGTAGGCGAAAGCAATCGCCCGAAAGGCAAATTTTGACCTACTTGTGTTCTGTGGGGTGCACA
Organism: Dermacentor andersoni; assembly: GCF_023375885.2. Taxonomy (NCBI): domain Eukaryota; kingdom Metazoa; phylum Arthropoda; class Arachnida; order Ixodida; family Ixodidae; genus Dermacentor; species Dermacentor andersoni. The sequence goes on along the minus strand of NC_092818.1, from coordinate 183,770,940 downwards.
TAAACCTATAGGTACGCGACGCTTTTTGCATTTTGTCAACCTTGAAATGTAGCCGCCGCGACAGAGGATCGAACCCGCTACCTAGTGCTCAGCAGCTCAACGCCACGAGGCCACCGGGGCGGGCCATACGCTGTAGAGTCTAGGTAGTTATGCTTCTAAATGTGTCAAATTTAAGACGTTGGTATAATTTGCACAATTTACAACGAGAGACTTAACTGAGGTTGTTTGGGAATTTCAGACGGGTAGCAAGTTGGCAATAAGATAGAAAATATAGAAGTTGGAGGTAACTAAAGACAAAGTTGGCTTTATAGTGGCATGCCACTATAAACGAGGAAGGTGTCAACGCCGAAATGTTCAAGGAAGAATAGTTTATTAAACGTACAACCCCTGTTTATGGAAAACGGCGGTGCAATGCGAAAATAGGACACAGCTGTCAGATACACGATAATATAAGTACTGTTGACGCTAATACTAATATAGGCCTATATAATTGTGGCTAACACGTATTTTAGTGAATCCAAATAAAGAAAGTTGCTGCCGAAGACAGTTGCCTAGAGGATAGCGGGTGAAGGACGGACAATTTGAGAAAATATGTGTTTAATGCATAATCAGCCAGAGGATCACGCTAGAAATAAATAGATATATCTGCGCGAGAACAAAATCATTGTTTGATCTATAGTTTGAGTTAAAGGCTAAGATAGGCAGTGCTTCGTCTGTGCGAATTAGGTTGTTTTCCGTCGGCCGAGCTTGAAGCTAGGGTTTCCTTTAAGAGTACACAGGCTTCTTGGTAAGTCAAAAGGCGCAAGCATGCTTTCACTTCGATTTTATTTTATAATTGAGCTTCTGCTCTGTTTGCTTAAGTATTTGACTTTTCAGCAGCTTGATTCGTTTCGCGAACAGACGCTAAGCAATATTAGATTTCCTTAGAGAAACAGCAGCTTCGCTGTAACGCGCGAGTAATCAAGCGTCACCTTTAGAGGACCGCATTCGTATATTACCAGGGAGAGGACTGTATTGATGCCGCACCTCATTTTACACAACGGCGATAACATAATAAGAGGCTCCGCGCATTACGAAAAATGTGGTCGGTTTTCACTCTGGCTATTTTGGACGAAAGCAACTAAAGAAACAACATTAAAGATATTGACACGTGCACTTGTTTATCTTTATTAGGTGATCGCGTTTCACCGTCTAAGAAGTGTTATCACTCAGCGCAGGACGCGCCTGCATGTATCGGAAGTTTCACGAATGTTATCGAGGGTTCTATCCGCTGTCTGTCATCACTGAACCTTGTGTAATCTGATTGCTTGTACGCGCAACGCGAATTGTGTAGAAATTTCTAGAAGAGATGCGGGCACCAGCGATTACTCCGGAACCTTCGGTGATTCATGCATAAAAGCCGACGCGCTTCCCTCGCAGATCAGAGTTTGGACGATCGCCGACTGTGTTCGCCGCTATCGTTCTTTGCGTGTAGCCTGTTTTTCCGGACACAGGATCGCCCAATAATTAGTTTCGCCATGCACAGTTCTTGTTACTGTGTCCTAGGCCGTCACTACCACGTGACAATATTAAGGGCATGTATGTCTAATCATCATATCCCTGCGCGTATGCGACGCAACACTTTTACGCACAATTACCCTAGTGATAACCAAATTTCACTAATCATATCTTCACTCGCGAACTTCACGTTTTAGGATTGTGAACTCTGGTGCTTAACGTGTCATAGGGATTTTTTTTCCTACTCTTTGATGATATTTGAAAGTGAGTTGTCACTGCAGTGCACCCGACCCTAAATGCGTGGGGTGGGCTAAAACAAACTTGGACGGCATGTGTCCACAATCTTTATTTGTTGCGAACTGCCGACATCCCTGCGACAGATGGAGAGCAAATTAAATGTGCCGTAGCGGAAGCGTTCCATACGTGTTGCCTCGAATAACACGGTGTGTTCATTAATACGGGAACTAAATGCAGAAACGTGTTACTTTAAGCATGTTACAGAACTCTGGCTGGTCAATATTAACTCGAAAGCGTCCATGATGCAGCATTTGCCACCGCTAATGATATATCATTAAGTCCACTGACTTCAATATTTTAGTGATTCAGGGATGAAGGTGCGGAATGTACTGGTTTTTGGAGGCTTCCAGAAAACCAATTGCGAAATCTGACACCTTTTCAGGAATTTCAACCTTTTCTGCTACTATTCATTATCACTATTTCAGTGGATAACTGCTAAAACGTGATGAACGTTTAATGCGCACGAGCAACGGGCGATGTGTGCTTTCTTTTTATCTTTGAGCTTCATAATAGACCGAAACGCACTGAACACTTCAGACTTCAGGTACCAGGTGTCACTTGAAGCACTTCAAAATTTTGTTTGAAGGTTGGAATAGTGCATCTGTTTATTCTTGCGGTTTACCAGGTTCCCTGTGCTCTATGTGGTTTTTCAAACCCCGCACCGCGCCAGGAATTCTGGCGAGCGTATTGGGTCACGGCTTCGCAGATGGCACGCTGTAGAACTCACATCAAGCACTGAATTAGGGTTGACAAGAACTTTGTTCAAGGTACCGCTTCAGCCAGCATAAAGAATCTGCTAATTTCGAGTGATTTTTTTCAAGCAAAAGTCTGCTACTATTTTTTCTTGATCTGAGGCAACGCTGCCGCTATGGTATCTTTCATAACCTCGATGGTGGCATGGGACGTTGAACCCTGCGGAGGAATATGAATCTCGAATATGGAGCGATAGATCCAGAGGGATGGGAAGCCATAACAAACCAGCTTGCCCGGGCCTTATGTTATATCTTGTATTTGGCAAGTGACCTGCGGATGCTTTAGAATCTGTACCTTTTATCAGCGATGTTTCAGGCGTTGAAAGCCACTGAGCGTAGTTATGTATGTTTTTCAAATATTTATTAAGAAATCTTTAAAGAAACGTAACAAAGCAGTCGTATTTGAAGTTTTCTTGATTATTTTTACCGAGAGAAAGAAGACCCTGGCAAGCTGTGTTTACGGTTAGTAATCTTATTACATTTGAGAGACTTCACCGTGTGTAGATATAACGCCGCCTATAAGCAACGGTTCTGTGTACAACAATATCGCGCCAGTTATAACGTCATTTTTACAGCTAAGCTATCTACCCTCCAGCGTTGGTCGAAGTCCGTCCGTCTGGGCGTCGACACGAAAAAAGTTTTCGTCTTCAGTTTCTCACGAATGCTCTGTAGCTCTCGGTATAACGCAGGTATATCGAAAAAAATCGTACTGAAGTTTGCCAGTAAAACGACTATCATTACGCCGAGTTTCATTTATTTGTCATAATTAGTTACTTCACAGTGCAGCTGTAAGCATTACAGAATTCCCGTCGGCTGTCAATACATGCTTTAATTTTTGTTTAGGATATTTACGTTTATGTAACTTCTGTTTTTAGTATATTTACGTCGCAACTTCTCTGCTGCTCCATCATCCTTAAAACTACTACTTTATAAACCACTAATACGACCTAAACCTGAATACGCGTCATCTATAAGGGACCCTGCTCATGAAAATCTTGCATCTTCTCTCGAACTTATCCAAAATAACTCCATTCGTTTCATCTTTTCAAATTACAACCGTACCGCAAGCATCACAGCCATGAAAACTAAACCCCACCCTTAAAATCTCACGGGAAATCTTTCGCCTCACTGTATTCCACAATATATATCATTACGTCACGCTACACGACGGTTTTATTTCACCACCGAGATACATCTCCCATCGCATTGATCATCGGCACAAGGTTGGCATAAAAAAAATGCAATAATAAAGCTTTTTTTCAGTCATACCTTCCCCAGACATCCGTCGAATGGAACCGCCTCCCTCCCGATATTGCAGCCATTGAAGATAATCAACGATTTCGCGATGCGCTAACAACCTTTGTTTATTTTGGAGAATGTTGAAATTATTTTCTAACAAAATTCACTGTATTGTATTGATTGTCTTTGTACACTATATTACCCACTCCCCTCTGTAATGCCCTTGGCCCTGAGGGTATAATAAATAAATAAATAAATAAATAAATAAATAAATAAATAAATAAATAGTTACTTCACAGTGCAGTTGTAAACGTTACAGAATTCCCGTATGCTGTCGATACATTCTGTAACTTTTGTTTTATCAAAACTATGCCAAAACAAATTAAATGACAACTAGCCGCTAAGACGACCCTAACATCACGCCGAGTTGCATCTGCGTTTCTTAATTACGTAGTTCACAGTGGAGTTGTAAATATTGTGAAATTCCCGCCTGCAATGCGGCGGTACTGCACACGTCACTACTTCATAAAGGAATAAGAATAAATCGCTCTACAATCAAAAGATGTATTCGTTGTCCGTGTATTTCAATAATAATAATAATAATAATAATAATAATAATAATAATAATAATAATAATAATAATAATAATAATAATAATAATAATGATAATGATAATAATAATAATAATAATAATAATAATAATAATAATAATACGTATATATACAAGGACGCGTCGATTGAAGTAAAACGCACCACAGCTTCGCTGCTTGTCCTTCTTCACCGAGTGGAAGGGCTGATAAATTTTTTTATTACTTGCGGAGCATCTTCTGTTTGTAAAAGCGGCCTCTTGCTAAATTTCCTTTTTGTTGGGCCGTTTCAAAGTTCCGCCCCTAAAACACTCTACATGTCACTAGTATGAACTGTCCGTCATGATTGCATGCAATGTTTTTTAGATGTCTGAGTAATGCGCCCGTAGTATAGATTCCAGTTTATATCAGCAATCTGCTTTCGCAGACCGTTCTATGACGACTTACCCAGAGACGCTGCACCTAGCTACCTAGCGCCCCAACTTGTAAACAAATGAACAAGCAAAAAATCAAGCTACACATTTAACTGCTCTGTAGCTTGCTTCAATATTAACTCGCTGTTGGATACTTACATCGATCGCCTGCAACATCCAAAAGGCTGACGTCAACGAGAAGGTTAACGCTGATGTGGAATCCTGTGTTCGTCGGTTTTTCCGAGACAGAACGCAACTCAGGCAAACGGGGCACAATCTAACGCATTGTGCCAAATACCGAGAATAGAATTCTCACAACGTCGCATTTTACGCTTCCAAGAGGCACCCAGTTCCCACGTGCAATTAGCATATGAAAGCCTGTCAACGGCTGTCGCTCAGAGTGCCCTATATTGTGTCGAGCAGAACTCGAGCTAAGCGAATAACCACCTTCTCTTCCTCCTTCTTCGGATTCTCGTTCTAACTCGCTACAAAAGGCGTCATTAGATTCCACATGCCATCAGTTGCGGGTGACATTTAAGCGACGCGAGCAACCTTTCGTAAATGCACACGGTATTTCATTAGGAAACTGGTGCCCTCAGGGTTTGTTTCGGAGTGTACTAAATGTCGATGAAGCGGCATTTTCCTGTTAGGACGTGTTTCGTCTTGTGTCGCAGCGTCTGTTTGCGACGATTACAACCACTGCAATTCAGAACTTCTGCCCAATCCTGACGCTTTTGCTTGGAACTAGATATAAATCGGCGCGTATGGTTAATAAGCCGCATCGGAGGTCCACCTCAAGAAAGTAAGCAATACTCATACAGAGAGGGGAAAAAAAGAACGTAAACACTTGAGGCACGGACTCGCCATTAGGCGAACAACTGTCGTTTTTTGTTTTTAAACTTGCATTATGTAACATTCATCGTTTTGCCAGGACACCGTACACGTTTTTATTAGCCTGAAGGCCCATGGCACATACCAACAAAAAAGATTTGCCAAGACTGACGAAAGACATGCAAAAATACAGGGAAAGAAAAAGAGAAACGGAACGGCAATTGACGAAAGAACTTAGGGTAAAATGTGATAAGGGTCGTTCTTGTGCTGTTTCTCAGCACACCATATGTTAATCAGACGCGTTTCTGCAGTTTTCAATAGCTGAATACCTTCCGAATACGCGGCACTGAAGGTCACGTCATCGGAATCGTAAAGTAAAAGCGGAATCTAATTTGACTGGAAATACCATGCGTTCTAGCTTTTATTCTAGCTGGTTACATTCTAATCTTTTGTCGGTGTTATGCAAAGGGATGAAAACCGTATAGGGTGGAATAGCCTAACGCCATTGCTTTCTTTGCTTGAGTGAACTGACAACGTCGATGCCCTGCGGAAACACATCGTGTCCAAAAAACGGTTCTTCGAGGAGCGGACGACTTCAATACGATCGAAAGGTCAGGCGACCGTGTGCCACCACAGATGGAAGCCTCCCCTCAGATAAGAGCGAAAACATGAGCCTTCTACGCGCGTAGCCATTTGCCACTCCGCATCCAATGTCACCCATAAAAGGACTTCTGTTGTTTTCTTTGCAGCCGAATGGCATCTCCGGTTTACGCTCCCGAAATTTTAGCTTCACCCCTTGCCAATACATTCGATGTCTCAACGTTCCTTGCTTTGAAACTAGCAGTTGGAGTTATACGACCACTGGATAAAAAGAAAATAAAAGAAATATATGCGGATCTGTGGGAATCGATGTAAGCGAAACTTTCTTTGCTGTTCGCGTTGACTGACTACAATTAGCGCTGATGTTGATGGCGTATGTTTAATTTCCCCAACTTCTAGTCCAACACGACAGGGGCGAGTTGATGTTAAACGTTACCTTGCCTGAACCACTGCTATTTGTCTGCGTAGTAGACACAGCACACAGGGGGAAGTGTTTGCTTGAGGCGTTGTTGTGTGCAATACTTCATAACCTCCGAGAGGGTTGAGCATACCTGTATTCAATGCCTCGCATGGCACATCGCATCGGGGCAGAAGTACTAAACTTTAGTTTAATAATGGGTCTCTAGGTGATAAAACCACAATCGGATTATGAGGCGCGCCCTAAAGGCGGATTTCGGATTAATTTTGACACCGTGGTGTTCTTTAACGTGTCGCTAAATCTAAGAGCACAAGCGTTTCTTTATTTCGCCCCCATCGGGATGCAGCTGCCGCGGTCGGTATCAAACCTGCGACGTCGAGAAATGCCACAGCCGCAAAGCTACCGCGGCGGGCACAGAAGTGTTGAAGTGTGACCACTTCCGTAGTGTCATTAGACCCTGCGGTTCGCTTTAATGGGGCTCTATTTCTGCACGCCCTGCGTAAGTTGTCCGCTTGACAAATCTGTATGGTTCTTATTTTTCAGAAATAGCCGAAACTTAGCGCACCGTACCTTGAACTTAAATTTATACCGTTTGCCCGCAACTGCTGTCGTGTCTATAATAGTAGCGTTTCCGTGCCTTCTCACGTCACCTCTTCCCGCGGGGAAGGGCGGGGCTTCTGCGCCGCCACCTGCAGCGACGTCCTACGTCACGTGCACGGGAACACTTTTCCTTTTTTCTGTTTGCTTGGTTTGCGACGAGTGTTTCCCGGGCGTCCTCGCACGCAGGCTCGTTTGTTTCCCTCCACGTACAATCTGGTTGTTTACCAATTTGGTGCATATGCCATTGGCGTGTTACCAATGAGCGATACTGTTGATGTTCAGGCACCCGTTCTTACAAGACACTTGCAGGACTTAAACAACATGACGATGCCATTTGGTCTGGCTGCTTAAAATCAGACGATGAGCTGACGCAGCTGGATGTTGCTTGGAAGCAGCTGGTCTACGACTGGCTGCTGCCAAGTGAAGCTGATCGGTGAAGCTGATTCATACCGCTGTCAAGGGGTCACCATTCGATCGCCGACTACCTCAATCCAGATAAAACTAAATTCTGACCGAGTGCGGCTACACAATCATTTTCAATTGCATACTTGACAGTGATCGTCCTTATCCCAAATATGATCTAAATGTTTGATTCGGATTGACTTCAATCGCTAATGAAAGTAGAAAAGCCTGAAAGTCGTGAACGCTGGTGCTTTAGAGGTTGAACGTTCGCACTAGTACCGCGTGACTCGCTGTGCCTGCTTGTGTGGACAGCGTGAATAATTTGGGCACAGGTAGTTTTAGTGATACCGCATAGAGTGGCGTAAACTTGTTCATTATCACTTATAATTTTCGTCCTATAGGAACGAAGAAAATTCACAATCGTATCTAAAAAAATGCATGCTTCTGCCTTAACGGGTAAATCGACGACATAATTCATTTAGTCAACTTGTGTTTTTTAACGATGCAGCTGGGTCAACATTGAAAAATCAATTACTGGGACAGAGATCTGTCGACTCCGCATGGACGACGAACCAATCGTTGCATGGCACATCGAGTACGCGTTTCAACCGACAGAATAACTAAATTTGAGCGCTACAGAGGATGCACTTAATCGTGTCACAACAATATGAATAAATACCGAAGCTGTTTAGCGGCCGCGCACAAAAAGAATATATATATAAGAAAGACGGTACGATCGTGGCTACACCAACTGACTTCATAGAAGTGCCTTCTAGACATGAGCGCTTGTTTCGTGTATCGTGGCGGAATATAAAAAGTTGGTGATTCGCCTCATCAGAGGGTAAGTACACATAAAAAAAAAAAAAAAAACACGCTTCTCTGTTTTCGAAGCGTCTGAAGCAGGGAGCGGGCTTCGGACACCCTATTAAGGGGCTTTGAACAACGCCACCTAAGAGAACTTATGCAAACAATCAATAGCAGAAAAAAAAAAAATTCGTCGCTGAATTCGTCGCTGAAGGCGGCTCAGAAGCCCCGCCCTAGACGTGCGAGTTGTGAAAACAATGTCTTCACTCTGAACCACCTCCCGACGCGGTGTGCCAGACAGCAGCAGAAGCAACAGTGAGAAAGTCGAAGAAAGAGGCAAAGAAAGCTTCGCTTTGAAAAAAACTTAGCCGGGCGTGTGTCGAAAACAGCGGGACCAACCGCGGTGCCACCGGTCGAGGACGGTTGTCGTGGATCGGCTTCGGGAACGCGCCAGGAATGCCGTCGCCCCTGGAAGCCAACGCGTCCCATCCTCGAAATGTAGCGCCGTTCGGGACAGTCAAGTTGCCGCGAATGCAACTACGACTGTCACGTTCGCTCCCATTACAGCCCGCCTGAAGCGGTAGGTGGTTAGGTAGCTTTTAGGAGATATGATTTTTATCTGCTTTTTAAAGAACTTCAAGGACACTTCTTTTCTTCTCTATTGAGTTTTTCAAGCACAAGTGTAAATGCCCCGTCTGTGAAATCGGTGAGATTATGTGTGCCGCCGCGAGGGAAGCGAGCGCCCGAGGAGGAAGTCGCTTGTAGGTGGAGAATCGCGCAGGGCAAAGTACGGAGGAGCGCGCTGAGGATGGATGGATGGATGGATTGATGCTAAATGAGTGTTTCCTTGGAAACGGGACGATGGGTTGCGCTAAGGCTCTTGCTATTTTGCCTAATGACCAACATATATTAAAAAAAAGAGAGAGACAGAATTTTCAGCATCAAGCTTTCTTAAACACTATTGAGGACTTTGTTTTTGTACCCCCCCCCCCCCCCCCCCCCTCCTCAGTTTTCTGTGATCTCCCCACTTTTCTGCCACCAAACTTCCAATCGCCTCTTACTAATTTCTATAGTGGACATGTTTGTCGCTGAACCGAAGGGCTTCAAGAAGTCCAGAGGAGCCTAAACCGACCACTGGGTAAATATTTTTCAATTCTAATAAAACACGTTTTATCGTTTGCGTGGCTTTATTGCAGTATGCGCTTGCTTCTTCTTCCTTCTTGTACCTCGCTTTATAAGCACGTGTTCCAAGGCATCCTGATCTCGCTTCGAAAAGTAAAGAAATTCCCTTTGAGTTATCATAAAATTTTTCTTTCCTGATTTCGTTTTTTCCTCTTATCTATAGGTAGTTACTCAAACCAGGTTTCGTTTCCATTGTCGCCGTCCATGAGATTGTCTCAGCCTTTCTGACTTTGCGTTTGACGTACTTTGTTGTCATGTTGCTTACTATACTGGTCGTACATTTGCTGGTAAGCTTTCTAGTTATTTTCCTTCACTGTGAATCAATGTTTTTCCTGCACAAATATCGGAGCACTCTAGAAACCCATTTATTATCCTCCATATTCCTAAGTTGTTGTCCAAAATCGATTTTACCCTTAGCTTCCATCACTTCAAGACTTATCCAGTCCATATCACACTGCGCAGCTTCATTTGTAGTTTTCGCATGAGCGCCCAATGCGAGGCGCTCCATTGACCTTTGGTTGCCATCGAGTCCTGATTGCACCCTTGAGTTCAAGCAAACAACCGCATTTACAGATGTAACTCCTGGAACCATTACACCTTTCTACACACCCCCGAGCACCTCATACCTATTGCACCCCCTTGCGCTCTGTGTCTCATTATGGCCGCATTTGTCTTTCCCTTTGCTGTTATTGCTTTTTACTGTGTTTCCATTTTTGCTTGCCATCGGGTCCTGATTGAGCGCACGGCAGAGCAAAGTACCTAGAGGAAAGTCTAGATGGGGTTGAGCGAAGCGGGGAACAGGGTAATTGAAAATGTATATATACAACCTGGAGTAACTAAAAATATTGCCCGATGGTTATGAAATAACAGACTAACTATTAACATAACAAAGCCTAAATATGTCACCTTCCACTCCAGGTAGAAATCTGTAAACACCAATGAAATGAAGCTAGTAATCAACGAGTTTAAGATCAAACAAGTATCTTCATTTAAGTGCCTTGGGGTCATCACAGATAACGGCTTACACTGACAAAAGCAGATTCAGTGTACTTGCTCAAAATTAGCTTCTGGATGTCATACTCTAACTCAGGCTCGTAATTACTTTGGTACCACCACGCCGCGAATGCTTTGCTTTACTCTTATACATTGTCACCTCTTATACTGCATTGAGCCTTGGGGAGGCATGTACCGAACCTATCTGGACCCGGTAAGCCGACTGCAAAAACGTACTGTGAGAATCATAAACAATTCTCACCGTAATAATCCTAGCAAGTCTTTGTTCTACAGATCGCACATTCTGCCCTTCGGCCTCTTATGGAAACTAAATATAGCAACATATGTGCACACCACTTTAAATTACTGTCATCTTTTTCATGTATAATTGTCTCGCGCGCCTTCTCGTTGCACTAGACAATCATCTTTTGGTAATTTAAATGTACCTCCTACTAATAATATCTACGGTGAGCGTCTGCCAAAATTCTGTGCTATTAAAATCTCGAATGATATTCCTTTTATAATAAAAATGTCACCTGATTTCGCTAACGCGTTACAACACTACATGGAACAGTTAACAAACCTCCGACGTAATCAAATATGTATCAAGTGTGCAACTCATTTGCATTTTTTGTAGATTATTATTATCCTGTTTTCTTTTTATACTGCTGAAATATATACGTCTGTATCATGTAGTTTAGATATTATGTAAAATTTGACTAAAATCGATAGCTTTTATGTTCGATTTCATATTTTATCAAAATTGTATGCTTTATTACTTATGATTCTGTTGATTCGATATTTGATGATAGTATATTTGATTTTGCTCAAAGAAGTTTACCATGTCGAAATAGCCATTGTAATAAAAAGAGATTATTTTCTGGACCCGAACTAGCCTAGGGCAAAGGGTGCACTCAGTGTGTACACATTTTCTGTTGCAAAAGAAGGAAATAAAGTCAATCAAATAAAAAAGAAAGTGAGAGAAACAGAGACATCGAATTGGTTGCAAAAAATGGAAACGAAAAAGACCATGGAGATTTACAAGAATGAGAGAAAAGAAATTAGAAAGGAAAATATGTACGATAACGCGAAGAGAAGTGTCCTGATATTTGAGACTTGAGCTGGTTACCTAAGGATAAAAACACACTGGGGCAAATATTTGCAATAGATGAGGCATGTGTATGCTGTAGCGAAAATCCGGAGACCATGCCATGGCTCAATACACCCTAATGGAATTCGAAGAGATTCACCCAGCGAGACCACTGCGTAACGTACGACTTCCAGACGCGCTTGGATTTAAAGTGGACGGAAACATCAACCGGTAAGCAGTGGAGATAAGCAAAAGACGTTTAGAGTAGTGGTGGAAAAATAGCAGGGAAGAGATTGATACAACCGAATCTATTACAGGCATAGTCAGCGATGCCAGGTAGATAGACAAGATTAAAGAGATGTATACAGGAATGCTAGAAGGAGAAGCATTGATGGCATACCTGAGTAACTAAAGCAGGCTAGATGACGATTTATCCCCACCACATTCCAACGAGGATGCCAATAAAACATCGTAATCAAGGAGAAAGAAGGCGAAGCATCGCGGAAGAGGAGGGTAGGTTGAGGCGCACTGGGTTCACCTTCTCTGACAGTTGCTACGGGTTCTGTGTGCGGTATGGCCGTACCGGGTTCGTCTCGTGATCGAGTGAGTGAGTGAAGAAACCTTATTGCAGGTCCGGCGGGGACGCGAACTCGTCGCGCACCCGGCTAGTGCCACGCCGGGACCGGCAGGTCTAGCCCACCGGCCCGGTCGCGGGCACGCCGGACGACTTGTTCAGCTCGTGCCCCGCGCTTGGCGACGATTTCGGGGTTGGTCGACGAGCATTCGGCTTGTCGCGGCTCCGTTCATCTCACTCGGCGCTCGGCCTCTCGATCACGAGCTGCAAGTTGAATAGGACGCAAGCCGTGTCGCTTAGGCTTCTGCAGCTCGTGATCGAGAGGCCGACTGAGATGAACGGAGCCGCGACAAGCCGAGCGCGCGTCGACCAACCCCGAAATCGTCGCCAAGCGCGGGGCACGAGCTGAACAAGTCCGGCAAAAGGCGCGGGCTTCGCGTGCCCAGAAGACTCCAGAAGAAGAAGTAGGGGAATAAGAATAAGGTCCTGGTCCAAGGCCTGTTCCTGCCTGACTGTTCTTGCCTCGTAGGGTTTTGGCCAAGAATTGAGTAGCTGTTATTTTTTTTTTTTTCTTCTATCGCTTGTCAACAGTTCAGCTAGTCTCATTATTATTTAGCTAATCAGACCACGCAGATGTCCTTTTCTTCACCAGGGCCAGGGGCATTCCCCTGGTCCGCTTCTCTTCCTCCGCAGGAGTTACCTGTGGATCTGTTTCTACGAAACGGCATCACATCAGTTCCTGTGGCTCTCGTTCCAACCAATAACGGAGTCATACGGATGAAGAATCCGAAGGCGATTCAGGCGGAATTACGATCGGTGACGGCCCATTTCCAGAACATCACTGAGGTCCGCCAGTTTGGAAGAGGTGGAGTCCTCTGCTTTTCGGCAGACCAGTCCTGTGTACAAGACCTGTTAAACTGTTCGCTGTTTGCCGCCAATCCGGTGAGCGCATTTATTCCTCCCCACTTGGCATGTGTGAAAGGGCTTGTCCGCGGCGTCGACGTAAACATGACACCGACAGAGGTATTAGAGATGCTTTCACCCGCGGGTGTAATTTCAGTTTATCGGTGTGGACGCGTGGTCGAGAAAAACAGGATCCCTACTGAGTCGATCATAGCCACATTTGCAGGGACAAATCGACCCTCAGAGATAAAGGCATGGCCTCTAATCTACAGAGTGGAACCTCTGTCCCCTCGTCCCCTCCAATGTGTGAAATGCTGGCGCTACGGACACACGGTAAAAGGATGTAGATCTGCTTCCAGGTGCCGAATTTGTGGACAAGAGCACAATGCTAGCGAGTGTAAGAGCAATGAAAAAAAGTGCTGCCTCTGCAATGACGCGCACTCTGCTGATTATTCGAATTGCTCAGCCAAGGCACGGGAAATTGAAATTCTGGAAATTGTTGAACGAAGACGTTGTTCACGTAGAGAAGCCGTAGCAGAAATTCATTCTAGGACACAGGGTTACGCCGGCGTCACAGCCCGCCAGGTGACAGCAACGGATACGTCTCTTTCACATTCTATTGCTAATGCCATTGAAAGGGCAATGGAAAAATCTATGGAGCGCCTAGCTGGAAACCTTTGCGAGTCCCTGACACAAATTCTAACTAGCCAGATGGCGCACATATTTGGAACAACAACAGTTGGTATAACTTCTCGAACTACTGAGTGTCAACGTACTTCAAACGAGGAGGTAACCGCCAATTTCACGTCTCAAGATGCCCAAATTGTAATCCCACCTGTCGCTGTTAACGAGACCCAATGCACAGGCTCCGACGATAACACAGAGGGCGCAGAGGAAATGGACATGGATCCTCGATCATTAAAACGATGTAGGTCTCCTTTGTCTAAAAAAGCTACGACTCTAACTCAGGCAAAGACAAAAAAGTATCAGAAAGACAGCCTTACAAAGGAAGATTTATTAAAGGAAAACATTTTAGGTAAGGCAGTTACTGAGTCCATACTAACGCAACCATAGGTCTCCTCAAGATTCTTCATTGGAATTGCCGATCAATTTACTCCGCAGCAACAGATTTATTGTATCTATCATCGAAATTTTCCCCGGATATTATTGCTTTGCAAGAAACATGGCTTGCAGCTCATCAATGTTTTCAATTGGCTAACTATCGCTCTTTCCGACTGGACCGTCCATCGAAGGGCGGAGGTTTAGCTTTCTTCATCAATAACAGAATTAGCCTTAAAGCAAAGATATCATATAAACATATGTCCCCCGAAAACGAAATTTTCGCATTAGATATAACTATACCAGGGTGTCTACCTTTCTCTTTAGTAAACGTATACTTTCCGGCGGGTGTACAGAACACTCGATGTTTGAATTCAGCAGTGACTTCATGGTGTAAGGAAAAAATTCTGGTTGGAGATTTCAACTCCCATCACACGTGCTGGGGTTTTCGAACTGACCAATGTGGCAAACGCTTGTGGGATTGGATAATAGATAATAATCTGACTTGCCTGAACTCTAGAATTCCTACATACATTTGTAAACAGTCCCGCTCCGCATTGGATTTAGGTTATGTAAGTTCGTCCTTCACTAACTCATCCTGGACAGCCTTGGACTGTGCAACCAACAGTGACCACTTTCCAATAATGGTTGAAATTGCTTGCCCGATTATGCCATCGTGCTCCCAGGTACGCGTATTTGTAGATTATAAAAAATTTAAATCCGATCTTAAGGTACATTTGGCTTCTCATTCCGAAGAGCAGGAAGACACCAAAGCTATGAAACTTTGTGCGGTAATTAAAAGAACATACAAAAAGGCTGAATTCAGTGTTACATCTGCAAAGCAAACATCTTATAACCCTTGGTGGAATGCAGACTGCACGCGAGACCACCGACGCCGACAGGCAGCTTGGAAGCAGCTCCTCTACAACCAGTGCCCCAAAAATTGGTCTGATTACAAGTTTTATGCTGCTGTCTTTAAACGTACAGTTGCTAAAGCTAAAGAGGATTATGATAGGAAACACTATGATTTCCTTTCTAAATCTAAAAACAAAAAACCGCTGTTTAGGTATATGAGATCTCGGAAAATTCTGCCATCGCCAGCTAATATTGATTATGTCAATCTGTCTCCCGATGAAATGAGAAAATCTCTCGAACTCCTTGCTAAAGGCTTGGAGAGTAGATTCACGTCATCGATGTCGTATAATTTGCA
The DNA here is from genome assembly GCF_023375885.2 of Dermacentor andersoni. Classification (NCBI taxonomy): domain Eukaryota; kingdom Metazoa; phylum Arthropoda; class Arachnida; order Ixodida; family Ixodidae; genus Dermacentor; species Dermacentor andersoni. The sequence goes on along the minus strand of NC_092818.1, from coordinate 183,755,489 downwards.
AAAATTAGCCCCATCCTTAGTGTATACTGAAGTTTCATTGCCAGAATTATCTCAAGTGATTCGAACCTTACCATTGTCAGCCCCTGGTCCTGATGGAATTACCGTTCACATGATAAAAATTTTATTTGATTTATCTCCTGGAGACCTTCTAAACGTTATAAACTATTCCTTACAGAAAGCCTGGATACCTTACGATTGGAAAGTAGCTAAAGTAATCCCGATACCCAAAAAACAAGGACAAGGTTATAACATAGAAAACATTAGACCTATTTCTCTTACTTCTAATATGGTCAAACTCATAGAGAGGGTATTACACTGCCGCATTACTATCTGGATGACGGATAATTTAATATTAAGTCCAAATCAAATAGGCTTTAGAGCTAATTGCTCAATATGGTGTGCCCATGCTGATTTAGAGAGCCGCATCCAACTTGCCCGGAAAAGGAGAGAATATTCTGCTTTGATGAAATTAGATATAGCTAAAGCTTATGACAGCGTCGAACATTCAATTCTGCTAGATATTCTGCAGCGTCGTAATTTTCCCTGTTATATAACCGCATGGGTGGCAGAATTTTTGCGATCAAGAGAATTTTATTGCTTTAAGGACGGATGTTCTTCGTCTAAATTCAGACAAACTCGCGGAGTTCCCCAAGGATCTGTCCTATCCCCAATATTGTTTAATATATTAATGAGCTCTATCCCCACTTGTCAGGACGTGCACGTTTACGTGTATGCAGATGACATTGCATTCTTTGCTGCCGACACTGACATTACCACATTATACCAAAAATTACAAAGCTACATGAGCATGCTAGAAGTATGGCTTCAGACAATTTGTATGTCATTAAATGTAAGCAAAAGTGCCATTTTAGTGTTCTCGGTCATGGATCCGGTTTCAATTTCTATTACTTATAAACACGAACCCATTCCACAGGTTGAGTCTCTAAAATATTTGGGAATCACATATAATGGAAAACTCAACTGGAGTCCCCACATAGAGAGTGTAGCGGGTAAGGCACAACGTGCTTTAGGTATTCTGCGCAGAATGAGCAACCGAAAATATGGACTGCGTAGGGATTCACTGTTGATGATTTATAAAATGTATATGCGTCCCATATTGGAATTTGGGTGTGTCTTGTTCTCAGGCGGCCCTGCTTATAAAATAAAGCCTCTGGTTCTTTTGGAGCGTGAGGCTCTACGCCTATGTCTGGGACTCCCGAGGTTTGTGGCTATTAATGTTATCTACCAAGAAGCGCGCCTTCCAACATTGCCCTGCAGATTTCGCATCTTAACAGTTCAAGCCTTTCTGAAATTTTACAGCTTGCAGCTTAGACGATCTGAATACGCATTCATTGATGATCCAAATTCCTTCTTCCTTGCTCATTGGCCTCGATTTCACACTCCACAGATCATATTTGTTCAAAAAGAATTAGATAGCCTGAATGTGAACATTCGAGAGGTAATTCCGTCAACCGAATCACATCAGAATAATAAGATAGATTTTGATGACATATTCCCCCCCAACTCTAAGTATCAATCTGCCACTTTTTTAAATAACCTGTTGCAAGATTACCTAGCGCACGTGCAAACAAATAACATAATAGCTACAGACGCTTCAGTGAGCAACGAAAAGGCGGGCGTAGGCATCTTCTCGCTTCCGCTTGGCTGGTCATTCTCCTTGAGACTGCCAGATTTCACACCTGTTTTTGAAGCCGAGCTTTTAGCAATTCTTTTAGCGCTTCGGAAACTCCCGTCGAACTCAATAAGTGCAATTATTATAACAGATTCCCTTTCGGTCTGTACTTCGCTTACGGCTTCACCCAATTCGCCACCAATAAAGACGTTTCTAACATTAGTTCCTCCACAGTTGACTTCTCTAAAACTATTATGGGTACCTGGACATTGTGGCTTACATTCAAATGAAATGGCAGACGCATTAGCGCGAGCATCCCTGAGTGGACCTATAATGCCTGTTCTTCCTTTGGTGGCTCACATAACAGCAATCAGATATAGAAAATATTCAATTCATAGAGATGTCAGTGAATCAATAACGACATGGACAGAATATCAGCACCTCAGATTTCCGTGGAAGATCCAGTGGTGTCCATCAAGACAATCAGAAGTAGCGATCACGAGATTACGCTGCCGTGTCCCTCCATTAAACCTATATTTACACAGGACTGGTCTGACGCTATCGCCTCTGTGCCCATACTGCCAAGAAACAGAATCACTAGATCATTATTTTTTGGTTTGTCGACGATACAAATTGTTAAGAAAAAGACACCTAGAACTTCCATTCGCAAAATTAGGGTTAATATTATCACCTGAAATCATACTATCTTTCGGTGCGTCAGTTATAGGGGTCAGCCACAGGGACGTATTTGATGCCGTTTGCAGTTACATTCATTCAACAAAACGTATAACTCTTTAACTTTTGTCTTGTATTTTGTTTGTTCTTGTACGTTTTTTTTTTTTTTTTTTTTTAATCTCTCTTTCGTTATATTTTTTCTCATCGAATAAGTAGCACTTCAAAAGATTAGGTGAACGTTTCAGCACGCAATTCTTGGCCAATCCCCCAGCGTGGGTATGAGCCATAACATGAGGCCATCATCATCATCATCATCAGAATAGTGCGAATAGTATAGTGCCAAATTTCTTCAAATAATAAAGACTGTGTATTTGCTTACAATGCCTTGCCATCTTTCCTAATGACATTTTACACTTTATAAAAATCGAAAAAGAAACATAACACATACAAAATAAAAAGTAAGCCTTGGAAAAGCCGCCACACTCACACACAATCGAAGCATTTTTAAATGATTATTCGAACAATGCGCAAAAAGGGAATAACACCCATACGGTTGCGCGTAACCCGCGTTCATTAAGTGAAACGTCACTGCAATTTTCTTTTTGTCTGGTGAAAACACGCCTGGGCAACAAGTCATTGATTTGTTGCCCATGCGTTTTCTCAGTCAAGCTGTAAGCGAAGACAATGAAGAAGAAGGAGATTGGCATGGAGGATACTCGCGAAAGTCAGACTGGCGACCGAGACCACGAAAGCAAGATGATGTCTACGGATCTTAAGAACGGACGGCAGGAAGACATCTTTGAAGAATCGGGACACATCGCTGTCGCAAAGCCGGAGTCAGGCGCGTCCCCTGTGGAAACCTACGAGTGCAATTCGGATGTCGCGCTCGAGGCTTTTGGAGTCCCGTCGAAAGAGACTGCTAAGCTCAGACAAGGGAGCTTCTCAGCTAGCGGCCGCCGCTCTTCCCGGCCAGTGATGTCTTCAGCAGCAACGACAGCTACAACGAGGTCTGTAGCGCCTACTCCAAGAAGTATCAATGCCAACCGTAGAAGCAGCGATGACCTCGACGGAGGACTCACTGAGCTCGACGCTGAAGGCATCGCCGCCGAACAACAAGCCGAGAAATACAGCACACCTGAAGACTATGAGTCTCACAATCAAGCCAGCCAGCGGGGCAACAAAACGGCCGAGAGGAATGTCGAGCAGAACGAAGATACGAGAGAATCCAGCCAGAACACAAGCGGTAGGACATGGGACGTACTCTGGTCGCACCGTTCTCGCGCCAAAGCTACAGGCACCGAAACTGACGCGTCTAGTGGTGAAGGGATCCGAAAAAATGTCAGGCTTGACTTCCCCCGTTGGCCAAGCGCATTCGGTAGACGGATTCAGCGCGACTCGACCACCACCTTCGAGTCGACGCGTGAGCTCTCAAGGATGTCGACGAACCCGTTGGAATTAAGGCCGTTCAACAGAATGAACAGTGAGTGAGCTCATTTGACATTCGACTTTCTTTTTTTTGAGTAGTTCTGCAGAAAATGCCTGTTCGCACGCCCTACGCAACTATGAACGGGTCTGTAGATGATCAGTACTCAGCAGGTTTGATGACGCGCATGCAACCTGAGAGGCAGCTCACTCATCCACTGTAGCATTATATCTGAGATAAGAATGAATAAAACAGTAAGTAATCGGCTTTTTTATTCAGCACAACTCTGATTTTGGCCTTGCCGTAAATGCTGAATCGATGGATATATAGTGAGCGTCCCTTCGAAACCTAGTGGAAATATCGACGCAACACCGATGGTTCTTCTTCGGTCTCGGGCGCCATCGAAGTGCAACGCCTGCAACGTCACCGGCCGTGCTCTTAATGCCGCCCACGTTGCAAGGCGCTTGTAAGCTGAAGCAGGGCGCTTGTTTCGGCTGCGCAGCAGTGCATCTCGCTTTGTGTCCCCATCAACATGTCGCCCCCGCGTATTTTTCAAGCACCATCTGAGGAGCTTTAGCGCAACGCTAAACCTTCCTATCGCTTTTAGTGCTTCGCCCTTCGGGCTAAAATAGCTTTTTAATGTGTTCGCAATAGGATTATTGTCAAAGTGGAAAAAAGACAGTGTGTAAACTTTGTAAAGCCGATCACGCGGCAGATGATGTAGAGGGGAATGGGAGAGCATAGAAGATATATATATATATATATATATATATATATATATATATATATATATATATCCTAGAAAATAATCCACAGCAATTTCTAGCAATTTTTCGCTGCTTGGATGATTTTCTCGTGTTTTGCGGTACAGCGGACGAAGTAGAGCTGAATAAATGTAGGGAAGGTGTCCTGACCACTTTACATGAAGCATGTCCGAATTTAAACTTAACCTTTGAAACGCAAGAAAGAAAAAGAATTAGGTTTCTTGATTTGGTCATCACCTTCGAAAAGCAGCACACATGCTAGAAGTGCGAAACTCACTCTTGCAATGGGTTCCCGCCATACGTTTCCGACCATTCCAAGAATGTAAAACGAGCCATCGTGACCACAGTGATACAGTCCGCCCTAAATAACACGTGTGATCACGTAATGGAAGAGAGCTTCATGCACCAGGTAACCATGCGCAACAACGCTGGCTATCCAAAAGGCCTGCTTACAGCGGTCGCCGAAGGATCGCTAAAGAATACGAGACTCTTGAACAGCAAGGTTCAACAAAAAGCAACCAGGCTTATTCTTGGGCTAGCTGGTACTGTTTGCTCGTAATGGCAAAGCCTTTAGCGCAGTTAAAGAAGACAGGGACGGGACAGAGACGCGCTGATAGCCGTCCCTGTCTTATTGAATTGCGCTAAAGGCTTTGCCATTATAAGAAGAAGCAACCATTATACAGAAAAGGAAGAAGTCGCCGTTGTGCCTGATGTACACGGCCTGACCCACAAGCTAAAGAAGATGCTTCACGTTTGTATGCTCAGCACCAGACAAGGTATATTAAATGTGTGCATGAGTAAGTAATTCCCAGCAAAAATAAGGCAATGCACAATAAAGCACGAGAAGAAGCACACTACCTGCAAAACAAGGGTGATATATGATATATCTTTACCATGTGGCCGACGATATATAGGATAAATAGGCAGGTGTACCAATGACCGGACAAGAGAGCATGCAGCATCTTTGGAAGGAATCTCCGCTGGGCGTCTCGCTTTTCATTATCGCTAGCATCACTGCACCGCTCAATTTCGCGACATCAAAGTTTTAGGAAAAGTAAAGACGAGCTGACGCGCAAAATTTTAGAAGCCGTGGCAATTGACAGAAGCGGCCATCTTGCATGAGTACATCATCAATACTACTAACATAAAAAGAGAAGGGCTACTTGCGCAAAGACTATATTTTCACCTAATGAGTCGGATAACTGGTATGACACAAAAAAGAAGCATTGGCGGTCTTATGCAATAAAAAGTGTAGGAAATCAATAATAACCATTCAGTTCCTAGTCCAGCTTGTGTCGTCATTTCTACCTGCCCGTGTCAGAGCGTTCTGCTGGAAACCAAGTGCACTATGCGCAACTAACAAGCTCAGGCAAACACTATTCTACATTTGGCAAATGCTAGCATATGCTTTACCGCGCGCTTATGTCTATTTCCGTTTCTTGTTGATGAAACTCTGCGGTTCAGCGCGGCACATATTTTACCGAACTTGTTCCAACTCACCAACTAACCCAACTTTCCACATTTCTGCTCATTAACACTGTTTGAACGTTCAATTTAGAGTGAAGAAATATCTCTCGTGTAACTTTTCGTCGAAAACATTCTTCTAGGAAGTCCTACCACGACACTTGTTCAGAGCGAGTTAGGCGCGAAACAGCAAGGCGCCGTGGACATCGCTGTCGGTACGCTGCTACTGGTCCTGGTGCTGGTGTTGCTCGTGGGCATCCTGTACACGCTATTCACTGGAAAGAAGGACTCCTTGGTCGCTTCCTGCACCGACGAGTGCCTCAACGCCGAACGATACCTTGAGAGGCTCATAAACGTCAAGTAAGGGCTCGCTTTTCAGCGATTTACCGGACCTCATATTGCGGGTCTGCCAAGGCATTTTAGTGTGGCGAAATTTCTCTTGAGTGATGTTGTATTCATAGGCTTCAATAAGGGACTCGGGAAGATGAACGCCATAACCGGTTTTCTCAAAAGTTGCAATGGCTGCTTCAGTTTATACCTGGACGAGGTCGCAAGGAGGGCGCGTGGAACTTTGTTGTCTACGAGGGGAGAGCCTATAGCTGGTACACACCATTGTGATAACTGCGCTAAATATAAACTGTAACAGCAAAATGTGGAGGTTATTCAGGTGTTGACTGTGCTGGATTGAGGAAAGCCAGCGATTTTGGGACTATAGGATGCGCACGCAAGTATAAACGAGTGCTCAGCTTTCACATTGAAGGCATGTCGAACTGAAGAAATGACTGCGTACTACCCATAATTTGCTCGGTGGTTAAACAAATGCGGCGCCAAATTTCTTTTATGTGACTGTGTGTTTGAAGGCATTCTGCAAATTCAATTTCTTGTTTTGTCTGTATCTTGTTTACCCAAATGTTTAAGCAAAAGCAAGAACGTGGTTTGACAGCGTAGTGTAATTTGCCAACGCCATTTAGATGGCGTCGTGCCTGCATGCTTTGTCCTGACGTAAGGAGCATCAGCCAACAATCGATTTATTTCAAGAGATAATTTTGGGTCATGTTTTGTGGGCAACAACCTTTTTTCAAAAATATGGATCGCAGTCAGACAACCGGCCTATCTGGATGACGTCAAAATTAGAGTACCGAGCATTTCCTATCAACCTTCGCAATAGTCAACGAGTGATCAGTAGCAGATGGTTAAACCAAGAGACGCAGCATCTTGCCTTGAACCAATAACTTGCGGTACCACCGGAAGGTGCCGTCTTAGGACTTATGCTCACTTTCTAATTCAATAATGAACTCCCACCTGTACTCCAAAATGGTGACATAATAATGTGCATGGGTAATACCATACAATTTTCCGGCTATGAGCTGTATCAATCGAAAAGCTTAGCTAATTATGATCTTACCAGTCTACAATAATTACCAAAAGGAAAAAAATGGCTTAAAATATATCATAAACAAAGTGCTATCACTTAAACAATATGCACTAATTTCACCTCTTTTTCCATTGCCGAAGGCACCCTTGGCCTCTCTCTTCTAATAATCGCTTTAGCAGCGATGTCATTTTCTTTCGAAAGATCGTCAGATCCGCGAAATTCATAGCAGAAGTTTGCATTTTTGGGAACAAAAGGAAGTCGCTGGGGGCTAAATCCGGCGAGTGTACGGAGGGTGTTCCAGCATAGTGATAGAATTTCTGGCCGATTTCTCGCGCACTGTCATTACACTGGGCGCAGAGCCATCATCGTGGTGCAAAGTCCAACGCCCCTCTTTTAATAAACTTGGTCGCAAGCGGCGCACACAACCTTTGAGACGCTCCAGGAACTCCACGTAGAAAGCGATTCGTGTGTATTGGCCTATATGTGTGTCGCGCCTGTTACACAGATATGCAAAACCAACAAGCCCAAATTTTCATCCTAACGCCCACTCAGAAAGCTCATTGACAGTAGTGCACAATTCCATCGCAGTAAAAAACAATAAACAAAACAAAAACAATCAGCATGAATGATTATTGTTTTGTCCTTCAGGGCCTTTTCTGGCTTTAGCTCACCTTTCTTTTTCCACTTCCGGCTCTCGAACTTCTGCGCAATGTCGTATTCGTGAAACCAAGTTTCATTGTCCTTGATGACCATTTTCAAGAATTTTTCGCTGTTGTTTGAAGTTTTCCCATCAATGCAAAATTCTTTTTTTAGCAACTTCTGCCCAGAAGTCAGCAGTTTCGACCCAGTCTTCTTTTGATATCAGAACGCAGATGATCGGTTTTTCCTCTTCGCACGAAGTGGAGGGCCGTCCTGATTTCGCATTGACCTTGGGGTATTCAGGGCCTTCCCGAAAACCCTTCAGCCTCTTCAACAATTCTTCCCTTTAGGGCATCTTTACATAGGAATGTTGCGACACTTAACGAATTTCTGAATTATTCATGCTAAGGTTTAAATAAATGAGTATTGCTTGTTTCGTCTGTTCGTCGATCTCCATTTATACGGAGACTAAAATGGGGTTGTTACAAAGGTGCAGGCGTAAAATTTTTCTAGTACAGGAGTCGGCCTCGCATGCAATTCAATGCATGCAACGCACGCTATGCAATCTTAAAGGGGCCACTTTTTATCGAAGTCGAGAAATGCATTTGACGTTAAAACAGACCATTTCAGAAATGCTTTGCCGCAAAAAGTACTTCAATGATGAAAGATCGCCTGTGATCTCCTTCACGGTGCTCCTGGTCCTTCGTCAATGCCTTGCACTGCGAAGGCTACGGCAGCCCGGGGTACTGCCCACAACGCTTCGCCTACAGAATCTCACCATGGTGCGCAGCTTTGATTGGATTTTGGGTGTTCACATAGACGCCACTATACTTCCAATTTTGGTGCATACGACGCGCCAAACTCCGAGGCTATCCCCCAGCCTGCGGTTGAGTTCACGGTGCCTTATCCCTTTGCTGTGCTACTGTGTACCAGAAGCTACGCGTGTTTTTTCTCGCACCGAGTAACATGAGCCGCACATTTCATTTGACACTTATCTCTACGACAATCACGCAACTTCCGAGGGTTGAATAAACTTCATATTCATCGAAGGATGATGGTTTGGGCTAGTTGGTACTCCATGAGACTGTGTTGGTTTCCTGCTAGTTGGGCTAGTCGATTTTCGATGAAACACTTGTCCTCGTTTTTTCTGTGTCCCTTCTCCCGCTTCGCGCTACACCACACAGCTTCATATTCATGTTCGCTCTTGCGGGTGTGATGGATGCCGCACTCCCGACTCGTGTTGAAAGGATCCCTAACGTAACGAGCTTCGACCATGATGGCGACACACCTTGAGTGACGTGCCTTGAGTCACGTCACTCGCAGATACCAATCGGAGAGCGCTTTTGTCCTCGGGGGACTACAGCGAGCCGCAGGAGCTCAGCGAGCCGCAGTGTCTACGTTGCGCACAGGCGCAGCGAACGTTGGACGTAGCTACATGCAACTGTAGTGGTTAACTCTATGCAATTTCCAGTCTTGCTCTAGTCTGGCCGCGCTGCGTGGTGTCCGGATCAGCTTTTGTCCTGCACCAGCTTGGCCAATGGATAGTAGCCACATAAAAATTGTGCATTTTGCGCAATGGCTCCATACGAAGCGATGTATGCCAAGGCGTCCTACAGGAGCAGCCAGGAATGGAAACTTAAGGTCAGGCAAGACGTACGCTCGCCAGCGCACGTCTTGTCTGACCTTAAGTTTCGCGTGGTTCGAGGCTAGCTTATTGTTCAAAACTGACGGCAATTAGCGAGACCCGACGGCTACGGCTCCGACGAGCAAAGTGACCAAAGTTTCATTCCTTCCGAGCGTTACCACACGATAGTCGGTGGTATTACCAGAGTCGTACTTACAGAAGTACACAATCGAAATTTGAAACATAGATTTTTGCTTACTTCAGAATATAAACTAAAGTGTGTCAGTAAATGTCCAAAATAACAGTAAGAAGAAGCGTACTGATTCGAACGCCCTTCTTCATTGATTAACCCCTTTGTTGGCCGAAAGCAGCGGCGTATGGGAATCTGCTATTAGACGAACTATAGCAGCACGAAAAGAGCGAGGAGTAGGCTTCTGTTAGAGAGTGAGAGAAAAAGTGACTTCGTGCTCCGCTTGCGGGCTCTGCGCGACGTGCACGAAGGCAAAATTTGGCTGGGATGTTCACCGAAGCGTATGCTAACCGCGGACTGTGTTTTTTCACCAAACCCGAGGAGTCGTTCGAGGCCCGTTTAAAACTCTGAAGTCATTATCCCACGCGCATGCCTAAAATAATGTACGATCATATCTTTTACAGCCATATAGATTGTTGCACAGAAACATAGAGGCCTTAAACACCCCACTTTTGACTCCCGTAATATTTAAATGAAGAGTCCTTCGCCTCATTACACACACTAAACCGCATGAGAGATCGGACACCCTTTTTCGAATGGTAAACATTGTGCAATATTTCCATGCACGGGACTTCATTATTGCTTGAATAAAAAGAAGACCAATTATTGAGAACCATATCGTGCCCTTTCATTCTATTTTATTTAGTCAACTTGGCAGGCTAGAGATTCATCAAACCTGTGGTTCAATACTCCGCACACTCATAATATATGGGTAAAAGAAGCATTCATTATTCCCAAACCAAGATATGAAACAACTTTTCCGTAAACATAAAAACAAACTCAAGGTTTCTTCTTGCAATGAAAAGCTTTCTAATATATATATATATATATATATATATATATATATATATATATATATATATATATGCACGCGGTGCTCATTACTGTACTCTGTCGAAGGCTGGTCCACCAGCCGAAAACGTTCAGCAAATAAGTCTTCCTAAAAGTTCGTCGTCTCTTTCCTGCGTATGTTACGTCGCGTACTGCGTGCTGAACTTTGAAGAAACCCCCATATATATATATATATATATATATATATATATATATATATATATATATAGTCGTAGGCAAAGAGGGATTCTTCAGGCTACCTTTCAAACGTAAAGAACTTGAGTGGTGCTACAAGGTAAACAGAACTTGTTCTGTTTACCTTGTAGCACCACTCAAGTTCTATATATATATATATATATATATATATATATATATATATAGATATATTCACTGTATCTTGTTCGTTTGTGTGTGTGTGGGTCTTCTATTAATTTAGCCTTTTCATCATGTGTGTTCAGTTCAATGTGTGTGACAGATGGTTACGCTACCTTGTAATGTGTGTATTTAGTGCTTAACAAACGTTAAGCTCAACAGTACCTCGCCTGACATTCCTGTATCGACTCATGTCTAGCCATAACGGATAGTGACAAAGATTCTGTTTATTGCATTTTGCGTATGGGAAATAACATTTTTGATTCATCGAGTGATTGATTTAAAACTGCTTCTGGTACAGCCTGAACTACCAGCATGCTGGATATTTTGGACCGTCATTGAAGCCTAACCGACATGCACTCGGTGTAGCGAAATAGGGAAATAAGAGGGAAGGCGACGAAATTTAGTTGACACTTCTGTTACAGAAAGCAAGCGGTGTCCAGGAGTCATAAAGATAGTTGAAGGAAATGCCATATGATATGTATAAATTCTGCTTTGACGGTGGTCTGTTTGTGATTCATGAAATCAAGCCCCAAAATTGGCTCTATAGATTTCGAGGGTACGATGCTGGGCCTCCGTCGTGATTTTCGTTTTATTAAAAAAATTAACTTGTGATTTTAAGTGACACTAAACCACATCACACGCGTAGACCTGTGTTTCCACAGCAATGAGTCGCAACCTTTTATTTTTATCACTTCCACGTTTCGAGCAGGTACAACGCATGCGGAGGTTTCTACGAGCGTGTATGCAGCTCCTGGAGTTACAGCGCAGGCTCCAGTTTCATCGGCGACATGGTGAAGGAATCTTGGGGGCGTCTCAACAAGAGTCTCCTTGAGGACTCCGCAGGCACTGTTTCGTCAGCACAGGTGGATCTATTATGCGTGAAAATAGAGACAGATATTTCATTTACAGAAAAGGCAGAGAGGTCGACTTGAGCATGGTGCATTCAATTATGTGTGAAAGTCAGGGCTGTATTTTACAGGATAATACCGGTACTTAATGGAGACTGAAGAGCACAGTACGGAGATTATGAAGACAAAAGGAGGAAGCCTAAGAAATGTTATCTTTCTGGATTGTATTCATTCGGGTCATTTGATACATAACAACATGCAATTGGTAAACAGCGCTAATATGAGGCGTTGTGCTGACTCTTTGGGTATGAAATCCTTCCGCTGTTTAACCACACGTAATAACATTGTACTGACGTACGCACTGGTGTGTTGGCGAATTCAAAAACACCAGCGGCATCTTTCCCAATCATTTGGACAGAGAGCAAGATTGTGACAGCGCGAATTTCCCTGGTAACAACACCAGCAGCTGAGTGTGTTGTTTTAATACTAATGCGATTAGCATTCTTGGCCTACGTCGGCCACGTTGTGTTTATCCATCTATCTAGCCTCTTTATGCCAACCTTCGATTAAAACTCATTTAAAGCTTCGCGTTGTCATCGTATTACCTTAGTATTGATGTCGTCATTCAACGGTGATGATGCCGCCGTTGTAATTCCAGCGTCCTCGTTGCGTTGTCGTCACACAACCATCGTGATGCATTGTCATTCCGTCATCGTTAGGTCATCGCAGTCATACAGTCATTGTCATCTCATTTTTGTGATGCCGCTGTGGTCACCCTGTCATCGCACCGTCGTAATACCTTCAAAGTGGTGATGCTAATTTCGTCATGCCGTCGTCGTCATACTGCCTTACTCGCTCCATCGATGTCATTCCTTTGTCACTTCATTCAAATCGTACGTTCGTCATTTACTCGTAATCCTGCCGCCATTCTCACACCATCGCTATCACTGCATCGTCGCCATACAGTCGTCGTCATGCATTCGTTGTCAGACCGTCATCGTTACGCCATCGTCACGCAGTAGGCGTCAAACCATTGTCCTCATACAGTCGTCGTTATCCAATTGTCGTCACCCGCCGTGATTGCTTAGTGGCTAAGGTGTTGGGCTGCTAAGCACGAGGTCGCGGGAGTGAATCCCGGCCACGGTGGCCGTATTTTCATGGGCGCGAAATGCGAAAACACCCGTGTACTTAAATTTAGGTGCATGTTAAAGAACCCCAGGTATAGTCCAAATTTCCGGAGTCCCCCACTACGGCGTGCCTCATAATCAGAAAGTGGTTTTGGCACGTAAAACTCCGCAATTAAAATTTTTTTAGTTGTCGTCAGGCCGTCGTCTTCATAACGTCTTCATCGTTCCATCGACGTCACTCCTTATTTGAACTACATCGTAATCATGCTCTCGTCATTCAATCATGAATATGTCGCCGTTGTCATGCCACCGTCGTCATTGCGTCGTTTTCATGCAGTCATCGTCATACGGTACTCATCATGTATTCATTGTCATATCGTCGTCGTGATGCCTTCGTGGTCATTTAATAGTCAAAATCCAAGCTTCGTCATTCGAAACTGTTCATATCATCGTCGCCACGCCATCTTCACTGCACAGTCGCCGTCATGCCGCCGTCGTCATAGATTCGTCATCATCTTTTTAATCTTGACATTAATGACATTATCAATACAAACTCTGCGGCAAATTATATAATTTACGCTGATGAATCTAGCATCTCAGCTGATCAAATAATTGATGAAGCCAATTTAACCTTACAGAAATTAGACGATTGGGCAGGCCAAAATAGTTTTAGGCTTAATACAAAAGAAAGAAATACGAAAGCTGTGATGTTTCGCAGTAAAAATACATTAATAAGCCCATACTACTAAATTCTTCGGCTATCACTATTTTACCCAGCTTTAAAACATTGGGTGCATCTTTCAAGAAACCTTATTTTGGGACACGTGTCGATTGTTTAGCAGTAAAACTGTCACAGGTAATTGGTATTGTTTATCGTAATCGCCATATACTGCCGCAAAAAGTCCTGATGATGATTTTTAACAGTTTGTTTCAGTCTCTGCTTAATTATTGTCATTTAGTTTGGCCTACCACCACTCAAGAAAATGTGCACAACATTCATGTCCTGCAAAAAAAGTTCCTACGTCTAATTGAAAATGTCCCTGGTTACTTTCATGCACTTGAATGTTCTGTAATATGTAGAGTAATGCCAATCGTAACAACATACGATTATCGGCCGTGTAGCAAGAGTTCAACATTGGAGCGAGTTTTCTTAAGCAACTTGCCAATTTAGAAAACAATAGCGCTATATAAGCAGCACGCAAAAAGGAATGCTTGAGAGTACCGACAGTAAGAACAACATATGGACAACAGACGCTTCGTAATATATAACCTACCAAGGTTAATAAACAGATTACACAGCGAAGTGATTCAGCTGGAGAACACTACCATTAAAGATATTCATAGTTGTTTCAACTTAAAACTAGACGAATTTCTTTCATCTTTAATTTTTTTATTTTGAGCAAAAAATATTGTTTTTTGGTCTGCTGCCTTTTTTTGGACAAGAGCGGTATGTTTGCTTTGCTCGTTTTTGCTCTGCATCTGGTAGAAAAATATTTGCATAAGAAGGTACACCTCGAGCTTCGTTTTTAGAATGCATTCTCTGTAGAAGATTGCATTTCTCTGCGTAGGAATATATGCTTATCTTTTATGTATTCGTGTAAGATTGTGTAAGTTTGCATTTTTGTACACAACTTTCTTTTGTTATTTGCGGAATTTTTCTGTATAATTTCTCAAAAGTTATAAGCTGATTGCGTTTGTCATTGCTGTAATCGCCAATGCGGGGGCCTGCGGCTTTGTCAAGCTGCCGAAATGGCAGCTTTTTCAGCACGCCCTTTCCTATCATTACTGTACTGATGCGAAAGTAAACATGATTGTCATCTGATTGTTTTCTTGGTTTCTTCGGCAAGCGGTGGTCGTTATACCAATGTCATTAATTCAGATTCATCATCCCATCGTCTTACGCACACAGTCATCTTGATACCAACTTTGTTCATTCCTTCTTCGTCATTACACCATCACTGAGGCGTCGCTATACACTCGTCGCCATTACACGTGATCATAGTCGAGCCTGGCGAGCGAGTGCCAGTGTAGTCTGTCGATTCCGGACACAGTGTATGTGGTACAAAGCCGAACCAATGAATCTCAGAATGATCAGTTCAAATTGTAAATGAAGGTGTCCTTAGCAATGCGGTGTAACGCTACATTGATTCAATGTTAGTCACATTAACATCAAAACTCGTAAGAGCCGGGTTCTGCCGGAATTTTTCGGTATAATGACTATATTACAACTTCTAATGGTTAATTCCTGGAGGTTATCATAACCATAGTGGCAAAACATAAAAAAGTTGCAACATTATGGCGGTATGATAATGGGCAGTTTTGTTGAGCGCGGAGATCCACACTGATTATTTCAGATTAGTGGCATTAGGAGCTGAAGTAAACGTAAGCTAAGTAAAAACGAGCTGTTGTGCTATAAGGGTTCTCTGCTTGAATCCTACCATCAGGCAATTTTATTTATTAATTAAAGCTAGCTTATTTCTTAGCGCCTTTACCACAGCTTTTTTGTATCCGGTACGCTTCCGACATCTTTTCTGGGCCGATCCCGGAGGTACTGCACAGCCGCGCCAATTAAGTTATAGTATTTTCAGCTTTGACCTTTGGTATTGTTCCGCACTGTTAATATTTTAGTCTGAGAAGCTTTAAGATAAAAGACATGCGCTGTTGGTGTTTTGTTTCGTAACAATTGTTTGTGCGCTGCCATTCTCAAAATACTAATGAATAATGTTGTCAAGAATAGAAAACCTGGTATCAGCAACTATAGTGATAGAATGGTGTGGCAATCTAACCCGCATATACAGCATATGCAATAGCACATGCTGTATATGCACATGCTGTTTATGCACACGCTGTATATTGCACTGCTGTATATACAGCAGTGCAATAGCACACATATACCTAAATAAATAAGCAACCTCACGGCGACGCCGACGCGGATGGCGACGTCGGAATCAAAAATTCGCTTGGGGCTTCCATATAAATGCTATCGCAATAACATGCACAGCATGACCAGCACTTACTGCTAAGTAAGCGTTATTTGAAGAAAACACCAGTCATTTATGGTCTGACGAAAAACTGCAGATAGCAAATTGAACTGACGAGCACGCGCTCACTGTAAGTACAGGCATCGGTCCATACAAAGCATTGCTTCTTTTGATAGGAAAAGTGACGCCGCGCGGACACACATGTTTTGATTTTGCTATGGAGTATGCCTCTACAATTTCTCTTTCTGTTTTTGTTTTTTTGTTTTTTAGGTGTTTGAACAACCTAGTATTGCTAAACACTGGGGTGCATGCGCATTTGTTGCAATGAGTGGCCAAATGGCTACCGTGCCGGTTTTTCACATTGCTTTTGTGCTGTCTTGCTCTGCCATTAAAACGTTGCCCAGTTCGCCCTATGTATAGCTTTCCACAGCTTAAAGGTATTTCATAGACGATATCAGAACTGCACGTGGCGAATCTGGCTGCGTAATTAGGGGCATATTGCAGACATTTCCGCTTTTCATTGCAGTGCGCAGTTTTGAAAGTTTGCAAAGAGGGGCAAACTTTGAATTGACTTGATATCTTCTGGCAACTTTCTATAGGTAGTGAGAAAACTTGTGAACATATGGTACGACGTGCATTAGTATGCAGAAGGCCTACGGAGGAAAATGAGGTGCTTTCATAACGCACAGTTTAGAAGCCCTGGTAGAATTTAAGGACATGGTTCGATCTCTTTGAAAAAGGGACAATATATTAGCGCAATTTTGTGATAAACTCTACGTGGTTCTGCGTGGTTTTTGCAAACTTAGAGTAAATTAATCGTCAGGGGGTACATAGCCCCATTTTTACGTTTCTTTGTCCCTACTGGGCTCTTACATAAGCTTTTTCAGTATCTGCAAGTAACTCGCAGTATTAGCAGAGCATATATTTATTTATTTATTTAGTACATACTTCAGACCACATTGTGGTCCTTGCAGGACGGGCAGACAATTAGTACAAGGCATATACACTTAGTGAAAAGATCAAAACACAATACCTAAATCAATCCATGGTGCAAACAGAACGATGTAAAAAAAAAGCAAGGGAATTGCACATCAAACGCAAGGGAGAGTCGAGGATTTGCCTTGCTCATTCAACAGCAAGGAGAGCACATTTTATGCAAAAACAAAAAAGACAATAAAAACTGACATAAAACACAGTCACATGTTGTAAGGGGCGGGCAGTGAATTCCATTCAGAAATAGTCCGGGGAAAGAAGGAGAACTTATAGCTGTCTGTCTTAGCATAGATAGGTGTCAGTGTACCCGTACGATGGTGTCGTGTATACCTTGTGGAGAGGTGAATTACATATAGTGAAGGGTCCAGAGCCAATTTGTGATTAATTAGATGATGTAAAAAATCTAGCCTGTGTTTCTGTCTTCTCTGTTCAAGCGAAGGAATGTCGTTAAGCAACATCAACTCTGACGGCGAATCCGAACTTTTAAACTTGGAATAAATAAAACGAACAGATTTTCTCTGTATTCTCTCAAGTTTGTTAACATTGACTTTAGTATAGGTATCCCATGCAACGCAAGCATATTCAAGTTTTGGCCGGATATAGGTTAGGTATGTGAGTAGCTTAACGTTTGAGGGGGCATTTCTTTGTGTCGCAGATAGGTTAGCTTACGAAAGGCAGAAGAACATGTGTTATCAATGTGAAGGTTCCAAGAAAATTTATTAGTGAGCGTTAGGCCAAGGTACTTGTAACTGTCAACTTGCTTTAATGGAACAGATCCCATTTGATAAGCGTACTCCAGGGGATTCTTTTTATGCGTTATGCGAAGAGAGACTGCTTTATCTATGTTTGCAGCGTGTTATAGTGTGAAAAGGGCTAGTAATCGTCAAATAAATTCTGTACCGATTTCAATCATGCGCCTATAAACTACCATTTTAACAACGTGCTTGAATGGAAGCACACCCCTCCTCCTCTCATGAAAAAACGTTGTCGTCGTTATCATCATCATAATCACAATCATCATCATCAGTGTATCTTTATGTTTTATGCATTTTAATGCATTATGCATTATGCATATTTTATGCAGGACGAAGGCCTCTCTCAGCGATTTCCAATTACCCGTCTTGCGCTAGCTAATTTCCTAACTTTGTCGCCCCACCTCATTTTCTGCCGTTCTCGCCTGCGTTTCCCTTCCCTTGGCACCCGTTCAGTAACTCTAATGGTCCACGTGTTATCTGCCTTACGTATTACGTGGCCTGCCCAAATGCATTTTTTTGTCTCCTAATATCAACTAGACAATCGGCTACCCCCGTTTGCTGTCTGATCCAAACCGCTCTTTGTTCCTGTCTCTTAACGTTACGCCTAATATTTTTCGTTCCGTCACTCCTTGCCCGGTCTTTAACTTGTTCTCGAGCTTCTTGTTAACCTCCAATGTTATGCGCCATGTGTTTGCACCGGTAGAATGCAGTGATTGTACACTTCCCTTTTCAACGACAGTAGTGTGTGCCTATCAGGATTTAGTAATGCCTGCCGTATGCACTCCAACCCATTTTTATTCTTCTGTAAATTTTCTTCTCATGAGCAGGGTCTCCTTTGAGTAATTGACCTCGATAAACATACGACTTCGTAGACTCTAGAGGTTGACTGGCTATCATGAATTATTGTTCCCTTGCCAGGTTCTTGAACATTATACCTTTGTCTCCTGCATATTAATCTTCAACCCTACTCTCACATTTATTCAGTTAAGGCCCTCAATCATTTGTTGCAATTCATCCCTAGCACTGCTGAACAGGACACTGTTATTTGCAAACGGAATGTTGTTGATATTTTCGCATCGTCCTCACTCCTAAGCCTTCCCACTCTAATAGCTTGAACACTTCTAAGCACGCAGTGAATAGCATTGGAGAGATTGTGTCTCCTTGCTTGACCTCTTTCATCATAGGTATTTTCCTACTTTTCTTGTGGCGGCTTTGTAGATATTTCCCACGATATTCACGCATGCTTCTTGTGCTCCTTGATTACGCAATGCCTCTATGACTGCTGGTATCTCTGCTGAATCAAATGCTTTTTCACAATCTATGAAAGCCGTATAGAGAGGTTGATTGTATACCGCAGATTTCTCAGTTACCTGACATGGACGCGATCCGTCGTAGGATATCCCTTCCTGAAGCCAACCTGTTCTCTTGGTTGATTGATGTCAAGCGTTACCCTAATTGTTTTGGAAATTATCTTGGTGAATATTTTATGCACTACTGAAAGCAAGCTAATGTGCCTATAATGCAATTCTTTAACGTCTTACTTGTTATCTTTAACGTCTTTCTTCCTGTCTTGCAAGGGCATTTTAGCTTAATGGCTAGCAATAGAAGAAGCAGCTGCCTCTTGCACATCACTGTTTACAATGTAGGTTGCGTGTCTTCTCTTGGTATTGTACAGGTCAGTATAGAATTCTTCTGTTGATTCGACTATATCTTCGAAGTTTCTTATGACATTACCGTGCTTATTTTTCAGTGCTTACATCTTGCGCTGTTCTATGCCAAGTTTTCTTCTCACTTATTTCATGCTGCGGCCATTTTTTATAGCTTCCTTCATCTTCCGATGTTACGATTTCGAATATCGCTTACTGTTTTCTTGTCTATCAGGTTTGATCGTTCAGCGAATTCTAGCTGATCTCCTGTCTTAGACACATTAATGTTTTGTATTTTCTTTGTTAGGACCTTTGCTACTTCGGCTAGCTTCCCTACTAGTTCACTTGGTTCTTTACTTCCCCCTTCATTTGCGGCTTTTGAAATCGGACTAGGCATGGTTTCATTTATCGCATCTATGCTATTCTGATCTTCCTGCTCTAAAGATGCCTATTTGTTTGCGAGCATCAGCCAGAATTCACCTGCTTTTACCCGTACCACGTCTAGGTTGGCCTGTGTCCACTAATATTGCTCTTTCTCTCTTCAAATTGTGAGAAATCCTAGACCTCTCTAACCTATGATCACTGCCCCTTTACTCTACGTAACACTTAACATCCTGTACTGTGTTGGGATTGGCGGAGAGTATAAAATTTATTTAATTGCTGGTTTCTCGGTTGGAGCTTTTCCAGATTCACTTACCGTTAAGACGCTTCCTGAAGAAGGTATTCATTAATCAGTCTATTCCTTTCTGCGAACTCTACCAACGTATCTCCTCTACTGTTCTTAGAATCGATACTGTAGTTGGTAATTGCTCTTTCGCTATCCTGTTTTCCCCCACTTCTGCATTGAAGTCGCTCATAACTACAATATACTGAGTTTGCATTTTTCTCATTGCTAATTGCTAATTCATCATCTTCATAAAACTGTTCTATTTCTTCATCATCATGACTGCAGGCGGGAGCGCAGGCTTGTACTAGCTTTAATCTATATATTCTATTTAGCATTATTTCGACGATTGCTACCCTCTCATTAATGCTGTACGATTCGTCAGTGTTGCCCGCCATGTCCTGTTGAACTAGAAAACCTACCCCATATATATGCTAATTAATGTTTTACCCCTCCTGCTCTAAACCTTTTGTATATTCGTAGGATTGTCTATGTAATGTACTTTCAGTCTGCTTTCATGCACTTGCCTTCATGAATTCTGTCTTTGGACCACCATGTGAACATTCGCCTTGTTTTGTTATTATCTCTCATTGTAAATATGAAATATTTGTTTAAAACATTTATATAACGTGTGTGCATTCTGTGGATTTGAAAATTAAGCGCACCTCTCGAATGCTTCTAATCATGTAAACTGTTGTCACGTGGAGTGTAACGGGGCTTTCAAGCGCGTACACACATGTGCATTTCCTTAGCATGCGCTCTAGTTTGTCTCCCTAAAAGATGAACAAAGACATCATTTCATTTAATTAGCACTTACTAACCATTTATGTACATTTACGCGAGTTTTGCTTGCATATTACCACGACGCAGGTCAGACGCGCTCGGACCATTTACCGGAGCTGCTACGCGTACGCCGGATCAAAAACTCACCTCGATTCCGTGTTGAGAGCTGCCGACCAGATCATGAAGTTCAGCGACCTGCGCAAGGTAGAAAACTGGAACGAACTGCTTCAGTCACTGATTCGCCTTTCGCTCGAGGAAGGCATGCGCACCGTCTTCTATGTTGATTTAATAGGCGGCAAAAGCAGGCCTGTGCTGCACGTCGGTCCCGGCTATTCGTTAAGTCGCAAGCTCTCGAATACAGCCGGCATGAAGGCTGTCCAGCACTTTGTGCGCGAAGTGCTCGGTGTGTCGACGGAAAGCATCCTGGCTATTGACCAGAAGGTCACTAATGTTTTCAACGTATACGGCGAGTTAACCGAGGAACAGGGATCGCTGGAAAAATTGCTGAGTGATGCCATAAAGGGTTTGAGCGCTATTGACTGGATCGTTGCTGTGAACAAAGTTGTTCCCAAGGTCAGCCATGTCCGTATGATAGACACGATTGTTGCCAATGGTATGGATGGAGTTAGGGCAGCTCTCAAAGTGCTGACGGACGCTGGACTTAAGAAAGCGACCGAATACCTTGTGGCCAACATGGCGGCGAGCATCGTCATATTTGATCAAATCATGCCCAACTTTACCACAAGCCCCGAAAGCACGGCCGCCTTCTGCATTGATGTCGCACAAAACATTATGCGTCACTCGTGGATCTACGTCGCGGCAGAGGTCTTGGCTGTAACAAACAGAGATGAGGAACTCCTCGAAATGCTCGCTATGGTCAAGGAAGCGCTGCTTAAAAGTCAAGTTCTGTCTTGGAACAGCAACGGCGTTTACAGCAAGGCGGCAAAACAGGTCCAAAACGTGTCTCTGCTGTTAGCACAGAGCCAGTCACGACAGCGAAGCGTGCCAGCATACCCGGTCGATGCGGGCGATGTTTCCAGAGGCGACGGCAGCGCGAGCTCGTTTATAGCCGCACTGTTCCGCGCTTTGAAGACCGAGCGCTCTTATGTGATCATATATCCGCCATCAAGAGAGGAAATGTCGCTATTGAAACACGAAATCGAAACACGAAAGTGGGCAAGACTGCAGCAGCACCAACAGGATGCTTAATCGCGTCTTGTTTTTCGTGCAGTTTCTTTGCTGCTCACGCGGAATCTTCAATGCTGGCCTTTCCTCGAGGTGCTTCGAAGTGGATGCGTCCGTTGACCCTGCGCTGCATTTGAAGCTACAGCCTGTGCCCGCGTATGATGGTCTACCTCCGAACTGCCCTGTCACCTCCCCGTGTGACAGCTTTGGCAAGTGCGATAGTGGTCCTATCGTCGCGCCATATGGTTCCAACTTACATGTTACGTCATCGGACGGCCCAATAGGAGCATGCTGTTTGTCAATGACGTCATCGACACAACGCTTAAAAGTCCCGGACCCGGCTTCCCTCGTCAGTGGGCAAGACTGCAGCAGCACCAACAGGATGCTTAATCGCGTCTTGTTTTTCGTGCAGGTACGTTACTTTAAACACGCTCATTGTTTGAGATCAGATGATCGTTGTTTGCTGCTGCTCTCTTGCCCACAGAGCTTTTTGTCTTGTTTTATGCATGCACTGTTCTGCGCAAATCGGCTTGTCCTTAGCGGTGATGTTGAATTAAATCCCGGTCCCACGAGAAAGACTAATCGTAACACCGGTAATTCAGACGAAACTTCGTGTTCATCTGCTGAACCTGATAATGACATGAACAATATTTCCGGAATGCTGACAGAACTATTGGCTGGGCAAAAAACGATTGCTCGTGACATCGCTGACATCAAGGTTTTTCAGCAAGCTGTTAACAAGCGTTTTGACGCTCTGGAATCCCGTGTGGCCGCTCTCGAAAAAACTAGCGCTGATCCTAGAGTCTCACTTGACCATTCCGGTTCTGACGTACGCTCTTTATCTCGGGCCGTTTCGGAACTAATTAAAAAGAATGATGACCTTGAAAATCGCTCGAGACGCAACAATATAATTTTGCATGGACTAGGTGAACACAATGCCGAAAACACAGATACCCTTTTGTCTAATGTACACAAAGTTTTCACAGAGAAACTTCAAATTGAATGCCCGCCCATCGAACGTTGTCACAGAATTGGCACCAAACGTGAAGGTAGATCGCGCCCAGTTATATTACGAGTACTAGACTTTCGGAACAAAGTAGAAATAATGAAAATTGTCTCAAAGCTGAAAGGAACAAAATTTTACATAACTGAAGATTACTCTGCTAATGTACGTGCCATTCGCAAAAAGCTATGGGCAGCAACCTCTTCTTTTCGTGACCATGGCTCTATGGTGAGGTTGCGTTATGACCATGTCTTTATAAATGGTGTCCGCTACAGGTGGAATGATGCAGCTAATGCCCTAGTTGACGATTCAGGTCTCGCTGTAAACACAGTAGTGAATAATTCCAGCCCTTCTGACAACACTCTCCCGGCCACGTCATCTTCACCTTGACAAATTCGCGACTCTTACAAGCTTACTTTCTTGAATTTTAATGCAAGAAGTCTGGTAAATAAGTTCCCGCTGTTTCTTTCCTTGGTAGCCTCCTATTCCCCTCATTTCATTGGTGTCACCGAAACATGGCTTCACGATCACATATATGACTCTGAAATCACTCCACCCGGCTATGTAGCTGTCCGATCAGACCGCAAAACTGGCAGGGGAGGCGGTGTCGCCCTGTTTTTTAAATCGGACTTAAAGTTTTCAGTTATCTGTCCTCCAGCAGATCTTGAGTCTGTTTGGTGTAAATTATACCTAGGCAAAAAAACAATCATAGTCTCTGTTTTCTACCATCCACCTGCCTCCTCACCTGATAACATTTTTCTTCTAGCTGATTACATCAACACGCACAGTTTTCATGCATCTAGCTTAATTCTAATGGGAGACTTTAACACACCAGATATTCATTGGCCCTCACTATCGCATCACAGTCGTTTAGGTAGCGAACTAATTAACTTTTCTTTATCTTTTGGGCTTACACAAGTAGTCAATGGCGCAACAAGACAAAACACACTTCTTGACCTAGTGTTCATTAGTTCAGACCTTGTTGATAAGCTGTCTGAGTGTGAAATTACTGACGGAATTTCAGATCACAGGGCAGTGTTTATATCGCTAAACTGCACAGTTTGTAAACCGCGGGCCGAAATTCAAACTTTTTTCGACTTTAATCGCTCTGACGACACGTCTATTCTTGATGTCTTATCAGAACGTTTTGAATCGTTTTGCACACTTAGTAAAGATTGTGACGTGAATACATTAGTTCGCCAATTTGAAAACATTATAAAGCTGTGTATTCGACGCTTTGTTCCGTTAAAAAGTAAGAAAAAAAATCGTGCCCTTCCTTGGATGACTAGAGAAATCTTGCAGTTATCACGCCGCGTTAGAAGACTGAGACGCTCAAAACGCAGTAATGACCCTGATGCAATTGCTAGATTCACCTCTGCCAAAGAGGAACTGAATTTGAAAATGAATACGGCCAAAGATTTTTTCTTTCATACCGAGCTGCCAGGATTACTAAGAAATAATCCTCGGAAGTTCTGGCGTTCTGTCATGCCTACTACTGAATCTTCATCTTCATTTACCATCAATGATGAAACTATAAATGATCCTGCACGCATCTCCAATGCATTCAATGAATATTTCCATTCGGTGTACGCAAACTATTCCCATGTCTGCCCTGCTTTCGATAATGATTCAGATCTTTCTATTTCCAACATTTCCGTTGATGTTAATGGCGTTCTTAATTTGATATTAAATTTAGACACAAAAAAGTCTAGTGGCCCCGACGGCATTCCTAATTCCTTTTTACTTCGCTATTCACAATGGACATCACGCTATCTTGAAATTATATTCAATAAGTCTCTAGATACAGGAATCGTTCCTTCATCATGGAAACTTGCAAGAGTAATACCCTTGTATAAAACCGGCAGGAAGACAGACATAATGAATTACAGACCAATTTCTTTAACTTCCCAATCGTGCAAAATACTGGAACATATTATTTACAAACACATAATAGATTTTCTGGAGTCCAACACCATTCTAACTAATGTCCAGCACGGCTTTAGACGTGGTTTCAGTACTATCACGCAGTTAACCGACTTCACCCATGACATCGCTTACCAGTTGGATCTAGGTAATCAGATTGATGCTATCTTCATTGATTTTTCTAAAGCATTCGATTCATTACTTCATTCTCACCTCTTGCAAAAATTAAATGCAATACTAAAAAATTCCCATCTGGTCAATTGGATCGCTAGTTTTCTTTCTAACCGGTCCCAATACGTCGACTTTAGTTATGCAAGGTCATCCATACTTGAAGTAGGCTCCGGGGTTCCTCAAGGATCCGTCCTTGGTCCTTTATTGTTTTTAATTTATGTCAATGACCTCCCAAAGCATGTTTCCTCTAATATTCGTCTTTATGCTGACGATTGCGTCTTATACGACGTGATTGATTCCCCGAATAGTTTTCAGCGATTAAATGATTCCTTTGTCTCTTTCAGTGCTTGGTGTGAAAAATGGAAAATGAACATTAATTTTAAAAAAACGGTTGTTTTGTCCTTCACGAAAAGAGCAGCACCTGTAATTGCGACATATTCCTTGAATGGATCACCTTTAACCAGAGTTCGACAATACAAATACCTTGGCGTAACATTTACTCACAATCTCTCATGGACTACACACATTGACCAAACATGTTCAAAGGCCCTAAAACAGCTTGGATACCTGCGTCGTACTATGCAAAAGGCTCCGAAGGCAACTAAACTTTTAATGTATAAAACTCTTGTTCGCCCCATTATCGATTATGCCGCTACAGTCTGGTCCCCACATAACCAAAACAACATAATCAAACTAGAAGCAGTTCAGAAAAAAGCCGTCCGTTTCATTTTACATCGGTATGACCGCTATTTTTCACCCTCGTCTGCCCTCCCTACGCTGAATCTAACATTACTTTCAGTACGTCGTGATGTGGAATCATTAAAATTCTTGCACAACATACTTAACAAGTCATACCACACTTCAAGCACAGCTTGCATATCTTTCACCAAGCCTTCTTGTACGCGTAATTTCCACGAGCTTAATCTTAACCCTCTCTATGCCCGTACAAATACCTTCAAGTACAGCTTCTTTCCCCGCACAATAGAAGTATGGAATTCCTTGCCTGGCTGCCTTCGTTCACTCCCGATAAACGAATTCGAAAGTGCTGTCTATGAAAACCAGTATATGTAACTACTTAAATCAGGTTTAGTTTATACTTTATGTGTGCGTATTGCTGTGTCTTTGCTTTTTATGAATCGATGAAAACAATTTGTAAGATTTTGTAAACGATTGTAACGATGTTGTAAGAGTCATTGTTGATTTCACTTTATTTTTGTTCAACACTGTTTTTACCCACTCCTGCAATAGCCCTCCTATGGGGCTGCAGTATGTACAAATAAATAAAATAAATAAATAAATAAAAATCAGCAACAACGTTTCGTACTTGGCCTCGAGCAATGTAATTGCCGTGCCCGCCCTGTACCAAACACCGCATCTATTATATTCGAAGAATGTTCCTGCGTACTTTAACTATGGCACAGTCGGCACCATTCTGGCGTACCAAATGATTGTAGCTTTCGATTTGGCCACTTCATACACGGCGCTGGACGGACGCCGACAGCATTGGTGGAGCGACATCGGCCCCGAGCGTTACAACGATACAATAGGCTGTCTACACCAGATTCACGAAGACCTGGGCTTCGGCAGTCCAGGTTCGACCATCTCAGATGAGGAAACGAACGCCATGGTAATCAGCTCACTGAGTTTGAGGCTTGCTTTTGACGCCATGCAAGGGAACTTGGGAGCTGTAACAATGGATGACGCATCAAGTGCTGTGTGGAAGCATGCTGCGAGAACATTTTTTACGCGCTTCTGTCTACTGTCGTGTAGCACTGCTACTAGTATTACGCCCCTGTCACAGGAAGAGAGATGTCTTTTGCCTCTCTATAGCATGAAAGAATTTGGCATTGCCTTTGATTGTCGGAAGGAATTCTACGAGACATCCAGCTGCGCCTGGTAGTGTGTATTGCTTTTATGACATCAGTTACCTTCTCGTTGCTATCAACAAGCTTGTCTTGCGTTATTTTACTCTTTAAATGGGATTTCTGCGCTCAGATACTTTTTATTCACTGTCTAGAAGAGGTAGAAAATTTAGGTATTTGTTAGCGCACACCAGTCACTTATTCATCGTAAACAAAACAGAGATGCGTAGACGCATATGCTTGTTACTACAAGCTAGTCATAGTCCAGCGCTGCACATGGGCCTTTTCATGACTGATTGGTCCTTCCTTCTACTTTGACACTGAATCTGAATGTTTGTATTGTTGCTAACTAGCACCATGATCTAGTTTGGACTTCGGAACTCGGAAGTGCCCTTCTTAGATCCTGCTAAATGAAAATGGGTTAGGCGACGCACGTTTGGAGGACTGTAATAAAAAACAGTTTAATTGATGGGTCATATTGGGCAATTAAGAATATGTACGCGGATACATGCAAGAGCTCCAAGGTCCAGGCTAAACGTAAGCACGCAAACCAAGGTCAAGCATCGGCTTTGATTGCCGGCATGATTGTCTAGCTCGACATTGTCATACGCCTTAAATATATAAAGTGACAAGAGCCGTTTGTGCCTTGACCTCTGAGGCGCAGTCTCTATTCGCAAAAGGGAATTACTAGCTACACTTGCATTGTCGAAGATACAATTGCATCGGCAAACATCAATAACATCTGCCACAGAGATCTTCCCCAGAGTCTCAGATAGGCTCAAATGAAAGTCTTAAACAACGAACCTGAGTTATGGCGCAGGCATAACTCAGGCTCAGTATGAACACGCATGTTCATATATTCAGAGGAGGAGCATTTTAGGTGGGAATTCTTGCAAGCCCGCTCTGATGACTGGCAACGATACCTTCTCTCCCGAACAGGTGAACTCTTGGCCACATGAAACACCACGTGTTCTGCTTGTGGGTTGGTGGGTCGGATGTCCCCTGCAGGGAGAGCCACTACGGCTATAGGAATGCTGCTCACGCCGCTGCCCAGAAGCATTTCATGAAGAGGAAGAGAGGCAGACTAAGAAATCGCCCGAGGCTTTTACCTGGACAATTCGTAGACTTAAGCCACAATGTCAACAACCTGAATACTGCACTAGACATAAAAACAAAGCTTCATCAATATAAAAGAAATTGGCCGACGATTACGCTTCTAACTGCTAACTGTTGAAGTAAGGCAGCTGCCTTACTTCAACAGGCGACCGCATACAGAACACGCAGTGCCGAACGGAAGCGCTTCTGCGTTTCTGCCAATGACTTTAACATCATCATCATCATCATCATCATCATCATCATCATCATCATCATCATCATCATCATCATCATCATCATCATCATCATCATCATCATCATCATCATCATCATCATCATCACCACCACCACCACCACCACCACCACCACCACCACCATCATCATCATCATCATCATCATCAACAACAACAACAACAACAACAACAACAGCACCAACAACAACAACAACAGCAGCATCAAATGCGAATGGAGCCGGCATGGAAAAGCACTTCTGGATGTTAACGGTAAACCTTATGTGTACATTGAAGAACGCCAGGCTGTCAAAATTAATCCGGAGTCCTCAACTACGGTGTGCCCCATTATCATATCGCGGTTCTGGCCCGTTAAACCCTAATTTTATTTTGTTAACACGTACCTGTTTTGAGCGATTGGTAAATACTTGGGTGGCATTTCGAGAACAAGAACGTAAATGTCTCGAGCATCCTGTAAGGGACGACAAAGAACAAGAACGACTTGGCAATGAACGTACCAATAATGCAATCGCGACAAGTTCATCAATGCGTGAAGAGAAAGCGGGTGTGGGCATTTTTTTAGCCGCTATCCAGGTCGTATTTATTGTGGCTTCCTGATTTTAAACCCATATTTCACGCAGAATTATCATCAATTACTTTAGCTCTTCGAAAACTGGCTGATTCGTTGTCAGTGTGCATAGAACTCACCACATCCTCAGACAGTACTGTTTGAATGATCTAGAAGCATTAATTCCTTAGACCTTATATTTGGCGCGCATCAGCTATGGGCATTACGTCACCGTGGTTTGTTTTTGAATGAAATGACCGACACACTTGCACGTATGTCCCTGGATGTACGTGCAAGAATGTTCCGTCATGTATG
This sequence comes from Dermacentor andersoni, assembly GCF_023375885.2. NCBI lineage: Eukaryota > Metazoa > Arthropoda > Arachnida > Ixodida > Ixodidae > Dermacentor > Dermacentor andersoni. The sequence continues at coordinate 183,726,287 of NC_092818.1, read as the reverse complement.
TCATTTCTTAAAAGAACGTGAAACTATTGATTATTTTTATTAATCTGCCGCCGATTCGCACCCAGAGAAAGAAATGCCTCGAAAATCCATGCCTAAAATCAGGCTTTGCTGTAAACACCGAAAACATTCTCGTTTGGGGCATCTACATTGGGTTTTAGCCGCGGGAACGTATGCATGGCCGTATTCGAATTCCTTCGTATCACAAGAAGAATACCTAGTTGATTTACTGGTTTATTATGTATTGTTTTACAGAATTCCCATTCATGCTAATTTACTGATTTATTATTTAAGAAAATTTCAATTGAATTGATTTAAAGTTATCACCTTGTAGCTTGCTCTCCTTTCAAAAACACACGTTCTCCTAAAACCTTTTTCCGTTTAACCGCAGCCTTCTTGGCCAATCGCCCGTAGTGGGTGCGCGCCATCGTTAGGAAGCAAGCAAGGTGCTCGGAATTCCAAGCGCACCCTCAACGGCAAAATATTAAGGGGACGCCCATGCATATTAGGGGTGACCAGCCCGAAGATATCTCTAAGGATCGTGTAGCTGTGCCGAAGCCGGAGTCAGGCGCGCCCAGTGTGGAAGCGTGCGAGAGCTAGTTTGGAGGAGTTTGAAGCCTCCGTAATTAGGGCAAAGATCACTGCTAAGCCTAGTCAGGAGGCTCAAAGCTTCTCGGCTAGCGAGTGCCGCCCTTCCGGGTTCGCAATGTCTTCGACTGCAACGACAACAACGACAAACTCTACGGCGTCCACCCGCAGAGACCTGACCCGGAGCTATGGAAGCATCGTCGGCAGCAGCAAACGGCGCCGTGAACTTGGCGACCGCTTCGTCGCTGTGGGTGAGGAACATTCTACGATACATGGTAGGCAAGGAGGCCGCGACTCCCACTACTCCCGCTACTTTCGCGACAAAGTCAGCCAGCGGAAGAACAAGCCAGATGAGGGAAAGTTGGAGCATAACGAAAATGCGAGCATATCCAAGCAGAACGCTAGCGGGAAGCCATTGGACGGGACCACGACGCGCAGTTCTCAGGAAACGCGTCAACATGCATCGGATGCAACTGATAGGAAAAGCGCTAGGAAAAGGCGTGGTTCCAGCCATCGGGAGAGCTCGCTCACTAGGAAGAGACATCAAGGCTCGACAGCAACGTTTGAGCCGATGCGTGAACTGTCGAACACGTCGGTAAATTCGTCTGGATCAAGGCCGGTCAAAAAACTAAACAGTAAGTCTCTTTCATGATATTCGGTTCCTTTCAGGAGATTGTAGATAGACTTAATTCAAACATGCCATAGCGGGCTCCTATGTAGAAAAACGAAAAAAAATTCATGCAATGACTAACGAATATGATTATCCAAGTAAACAAGTAACCGGGCATGCGTCGACGGGAGTTCACCCCACTCGTTGCTGTTGTCCATGTTCTCTTTCTTCAGCGCTCTGCACAGAACCAACCGCGAGAGTCGCACATTTGCTTCCTTCCACGTGATACTAGACCATGTGACCTCGCGTTCCGGTGTGCGGCATTGTCAGTGTTCGCTTCATGCAAGGGTTACGTCGGATGTCTTCACTAGCAGGTAGTGAAAGTGCTGCGGAAGCTTGAGGCTGAGGCACGCAATTAAACGACCTGAATATGCTCTCTTATGTAGCCGAATACGACAGCACTTATTTATTCAAAGTTATCTCTCACATCGAATTGGAAATGCAACGTTTACCTGAAGCGAATGTTCTCGCGGTGGGCTATCTATTGTAAAGGAACGAAGAGAAAAGAGAATTGTGATCATGAAGTTCGGGTTGTATAACTTGGAGTTTTCGTGTGTATGACCTGGAATTTGTGTTTCAGACAACTGCCAGATTTCTTTTTTTTTTTTTGCAAAGCGCGATGGCGTGGACGCCTGACTACGGCATGAAAACACCATGGCAAGAGCCACATCTTGTGTTGTGGCGTGTCGCTTCGCGAGAAATCTCGGGCGTGTGCTTAATATGCGTCGGGCAAGCTCTTCCAACTGCCCCTTGAATACAGGGTAGGGGAGCAGTACGAAGGCCAAGGTTGTCGCCCACTTTAAATGAAGATTGCTAGAAACCACGGCTCGTACTTATACGCATATTTATTTATATTTAGGTACAGAATATTTTTTCTTCTCTACTTGTTTCATTCTGGTTAGGAAACCCTCAAAACCGCAAAGAACCTCCTGTGCGGGCGCCATGACCTTTGGCGCAACTTTGAGAAATACGCAAATAATAGAAAAAAAAAAAACAAGAACAAGAAAACAAGAACCCAGTAGGGCGTTCCGCCTGCCAAGATAGACTTGATCGCCCGCTGTTGTGTGTCATTGGCTATGATATTGTCCTGCTGAGCAGGAACTAGCATGTTCAATTGCCAGCCATGGTGACTCTACCAGATACTGATGGCCGCACCAGTAGGACTGAAATGAAAAAAAAAAGAAAAGAAAAACACGCTCGTCGTGTATCCAACTTTCAGTGAACATTGAATCCCTCAATATGCTCAAAAGTATCCAGAATCTTCCACGACTGTATCTTATAGTCCGTGTATTGATTTTGAGGCATTAAAATCTGTTTCGCTGTCTGTATGCCTGTCTAGAGGAGTCAGCGACGTAATGTTTTCTTTCGCAGTTCTTTTGCCGAAATGCTAGAGAAATCTACGAGTCGCTTTTGCTCAATGCTCATTGACGTACCCCGTCTGCATTTGAAACCAAAGGTTACGGCGCTAAGCAGACGAGGACGAAGTAGGACAGACATCTGCATGTTTGTAGCTTATTGTTAAGGAACGATTAACTTCATACGAAGGAACATCCGCGGTATGTAACTTCTCGTCAACATTGCTTTTTTAGGAAGTCTCCCCATGGCATTCATGCAGAACGAGTTGGGCACAAAGCAGAAGATTGGCGTAGACATCGCGGTTGGCACCATGCTGCTGATTCTGTTGGTGGTGTTCGCGGGTCTCCTATACGCACGGTTCACGCGCCAGAAGGACGCCACGGTCGCCTCCTGCACCAAGGAGTGCCTGAACGCCAAGCGATACATCGAGAGGCTCATAAATGTCAAGTACGTGCTGTCCCCCCCGTATGTTCTTGCGCGCACAGTTGCTGTTGGGCATTGCCTCGGGGGTATCGCGGAACTCCAGTTTGCCAAGCGGTTCGTTCTTGAGGAGATCTGGTTAACTAGGACGGCAGCACGAGCGAGAGAAAGGTACAAGAAAGGCCGCATCTCTCTGCCCCCGTCTTTCCTGAAGGCATCTGACAAGCACCAGCTAGTGCATGTTACTAGCCTGTTCTGGCAATGCCGCAGCGCCAACGTGGGGTCCACGGAACTACCATTTATTCTCAGTAAAAAAGATTTCAGTAGATACATCAATAGAGAAGAGAGATCTCAGCAGAGAGAGAGAGAGAGAGAGTAACGTTTCAAGTGGACACTATACCTGATGTATTTATTCGTTGTAGCCGAGCACGATGCTCTACTGTGTAACAATATGCACCTAAATTTACAGAAAACAAATTTCAGGGCACTAATAATTTTGTCCATCCAGGACGTTATGCTATTACAATGCAAATATCGTCTCTTAAGTAACGTAAATCTGTCGTGGCATGTTAAAATACTCGGCTCGACGCCCTTTCACTGGGAAACCACCTTCTTTATCTTTGCTAAAATAGATGAGGCGACTTCTGTGAGGAAGGCGGTCGCGAGTCAAGACTGGAACGTTTATACGCAGAGTGGACAGAACTGGCAGATAGCAGTTTGCCTGTTTTCATTGTAATTACAGGCACGTTTCATTGCGTATACCACATTTACACTCTCGCAGCAGTGAGCGAGTACGGACAACAGCACAGGCACGCCGGTCCCAAAAAGAATTACTAAATAAATACCAGCTAGCGCTTTGGGATCATATACTACAACTACACCGCATCAATGGATGATGCACACCAGTAAACGAAGGGATACCATATCCTAGAAGAAAGCCCTTCTCCCGCTTCCGGAAGGAATGCAACGCCAGATTTTACTTGCATCTATATGAAACTGTTCGCTTACAGGCGTTCATCTAACTTAGTTTCTTCATTTGGGTGCATTTTTACTGTGCTTATGTTTGAACATCACGGAAAGACCTGAATTGGTGGCATATAGCGCAGTGTTCTAATGCCTCCTAGTTACAGTGCCTGCGTTATACATAACGTCACGCACATATAAAGGCCTACAGCCAATGTAGTTCTAGCGTATTGAGACCCTGTGTCCACACCCGCGGGCAACGTATTTTATCATTTTCGATGTTTAACCAGGAATGATAAGTTAAGATAATGTAGTATAACAGAAAGCTAGACACCGGTGACACCATATGGGAAGCATGTAATAATGTAACTGATAGTTCGTGTGAGACGTACTGCAGTGTCGTCACCGCCGACAAAAAATGTTGTGCATTTCAAATTTCACCAGATGTAGTGGCAATCCAGGAAGAAAAGTGAAAGCGAGGAATCGCCATGTGATGTTAAGCCTACATCTATGCGCTTGAAAAAACAGAAGACGCTTTTATCTAAACGAGCTGTATAAATCAACTGTCTATCCACGCAGGCTTCGGCGTGATGGTCACTGTTCAGGTTCGGAGTGCAACAATGGGAGAATCGCTTACTTGCTGTACGGATAAGAAAAAAAAATCGCAGCTAATTTCGCGTATGCTTTCCTTGGCTTCATTGTAGGCTTTATATGATCATGATTAAGAAAAGTTGAGCGGCTCGGTTTTCTTAATTCTCCATAAACAACAACACTCCAGTCGAGAATACTTATAGTTTCAGATTTCGTTAACCGCTTCAAAGCACGAGCCCCAAGTATCGCATGATATAAACAAAACGAATTGCACTTATTTAGCGGTTACATTTACACACCAAATGATGAACGTTGCTACTGATACACCCTGAGATACCTGTTCGCACGACTTGTCTAACCATCTTTGGCAGGCTGTAGCGAATTGGTAAAATCAAAGAAAAACCCAGGATATTGAAGTTCGTCCGCGTTCATATTACAGCGAATAAACGCTGTGTACTGACATTGCGGGCTCTGAATAAAGCAAAATATCGCATAGAGTAATTCTCCCGTAACGATGGCCTGTTCAGCTTTTGTTGATTGTCAACGATGTATATATACGATCCAAGTGATGACTGCAGTCTTCCCGAAGGAATGTTGCCAGGGTTCATTTGTGTTAGCATTTTTATAGGTATTTAACCATAACCTGCCCATATCGCTGAAACAATAAGCCGCACGACAATTTTCTTCGAAGGAGAGCTTTCTTTGCCTTTTCGCTCTCTCTTTGCGGGCGCAGGCTGCTGCCTTGCACGATAGGTCACTAAGTGTCAGGGCTGGAGCTATCCTCATTGGCCATGTTGTAGTGGTGGTTGGCTGGCTGGCTCGGTTCAACATAGTACAACTACTTTGAGGATCACTTCGTGCAGGATGAATTCAGTTTGTATGAAGTGGGGGCGATAAACAACGCCATCTATCAGGCGCATTGGCGTTGTTTGTGCGCCACAAAGTTATGTTGAGGAAGACATTTCTCAGTGGAAACGTGTCCAACTTTGTCGTGTGCTTTTTTATTTATAATTGGTCGTTAAACGAGAACGCCATTCATCGTAAACACCAAAAAAGCTTCGCTTGAAAGCGATTCTCAAAGCGCCTAGGATCGGCATAATTTACTCTTCATCAACAATGAGTTATATCTTTGTGCGCGTATCACTTGCACTCTCTGACCAGGCACAGCGCGTGCGGAGACTTCTACGAACGCGTGTGTAGCTCCTGGAGTTATACCGACAATGCTGGTTTCATCAGCGACATGGTCAAAGAAACTGATAAGCGGCTCAACAGCAGTCTCTTTGAGGAATCCAGCAGCACAGTTGCGTCGGAACAGGTGAGAATATTTATTTATGAAAATAAAAAGTGAGTCGGGTGTCTCACTGCAAAACATTGCCTCATTCAGATTGAATGCTGTAGGAGATGAAATTGGGAAGCGGGGGAGAAAGCGCTATATCACTTAGAAAGGGGCTATATATTATACCTATCACACATATATCCCAAGCAGCAATGCAGCAATAAGCTTCACCTCGCAGAAAGAAGGAAGAAGAAGGAAGTGCCATTGCGCGTTAATTTTATGCCGCCCATTTACGTCATAGGGGGACTGGACCGTGAGTCGCGCTCTGAGGTCCTGCGTGCGTAAAGAGATGAGTTGAACGCGTGACTTGACGACAGCTACTTTAACCTACACATGCCTCTTTCAGATGTGGGAATGCTGAATACCTTTCCTATACACCCCCCCCCCCCCCCACACACACATATATATATATATATATATAACATGTGTTGCAAGCTCTGTAATTACTAAGTTAATACAAGTCATTAGTTTAACTACTGATTGGATTGGTTTCGTTTTCCCTATCGCAAATGATGTCCGCCTTGGCCAGTAATTCAACTGCAGTGATCTCAATTGTGTACAATTTGTAGGCGTTTAAAGAAGTGTGTTCAAGCGAAAAATAAAATACTGTAAGCTTCCAATACCGCAGCCCAATTTTCAGTAAAGCTGTTTATTTCAGAGAGTTACATTAACAACTTCATTTGCCCGCCATTAAACCACTCATTTTGAAACTTTCTCTGCATGTCACTCACCCGTTAACTCGACCATTTAAAAACGTGGCCCACATATAACGCGTTCTAACATTTGCTCATGTTTAGTAAAGAGCGTACTTCCGCATGTACATTTCTCTTTGCAGCCACATATCACTCGCACTGCTTCTTTAATTGACACAATATTAGATTTGTGTGGTAGTTACAGATTTTTCAGTATAGTTATAAAACTCTACGCCGCTCATATTCACTATTAACGCTCTGGAGCGCTTCCACGCGTAATTTACTACAGGAGCCGTCATTAATACAGGCACTCCGAGCTTTGCCTTACTCCTGCTCCCTATTTCTTCAAAACATTAACAAGGTGCCTGGTTTTGTTTACTAAGGACATAGACACAGGGGCAACCTAATGCGTGCCTGTTAGAACGCCTGCAAATAGAAACAACAATGAACAGTTGTTAGTTGCGTACTAATAACTGCTAATTCATTTGCTTATGCTTGTTATACATATATAAAGCTACGTTCTTGTTTTATAATGAAGATTTTTTCGTAACCAAGTGGTTTTCATTGTCTTTATTCTTGAATGTACCCCCTTCTGCTATGTCTCGTTTCTGAGACAGCAATATACAATGTGTTCCACGTAACTTGAGCCAAACATTAAAAATATGCAAATATCACGGTGCTATACCGAACCGAGGTAAGGTTATTGGCCGTCGCTTGGAGGTGCTCAGATTAAATATTGAATTCTGCCTAATTATATAATTAGTCCTTATTAACTAATTAACACACACACGCACGCACGCACACACGCACGCACGCGCGCGCGCGCGCACACACACACACACACACACACACACACACACACACACACACACACACACGCACAGGCACACGCGCACACGCGCACACACTTTAGATAGTAAAACATCACGTGTGCAAAGATGCAAAGATGGTGTGGAAGCCTTTTATTCAGGTATTGACCCGTTTGACCTACGTATGCGCTACCGCAGGCGAGTGGAGTTTGGCACGACATTTGGCGCGCTAAAGCAGCATGGTTATAATGGTGCTTGATCGCGCACTTTCTCTCGAGTCGCATGACTCGCGCTCACCTTTTTTCATAGGCCTCAGAGTTTGAATGGAGCTCAAAATTTACCTCAACTGCATTTCTCTCCATTGTCTTTTTGAGGCCGTATGATATGCCGTGCCAATACGGGATCAAAGCCAATTTGAGGTATTGTTTGCTGTGTGGTGTCCTGGCCGTTTCATTATCGCTTAAATTTTCTTAAGGAGCTTTCTCACACACACACAGAATTAACACCTTGGGGTAGCCACATTTCAATTGTAATTAGCTTGTAATGCTACAACGTTTGCTGTACTGTGTGCGCATGATTTTTTGATTGCCTCACGTATGCATGATTCTAGGATTGCTCTCTTTACAACTTTCGATGGGCCAGATTAGTAAAGCAGTAAGCATTTTTTACGAATTGTGTTATACCTCCTGTGTAACTATTAAAAGAATGTCCAGGAACTGCCATAACTTAAAAAGGACCTGTTTCTTTTTCTTAAGTCCTTTCTTTTTGTACGCGCACTGCTCTATAATTAGCCACATGCACGGAAAGAAACATCAATTATTTAGCGACGTCCTTGTCTATCTCCCATTGTTCCGTGTTTCAGTTCAGCTGTTCAAAATTGTCTTAGTCATAAACCAACAAGCTCAGTTGAATGCCATTCCGACGCACTAACGGCATCGCTGTAGAAGTACACTCACAAACAGAATTCGACGAAGATAGTTAAAGCTGAAGATTTTGTCGATGAGAACAATAAATGTCATACTCTCACTTTCGCATCCGAGCCAAACGGTTTTCCTTTCCTTCAAGGCAATGAAAATATATAAGAAGCGTAACAAGTACGAAATGTTTCTTATAGCGAAACTGTATACCTCTACCGTTCAAGGAAGTCTTCGTGTTGGCGTGATAAGCAAAAAACTCCCCGTACGTGCGCTGATCCCGGAGATAGTGCAATGCCGGGCCGATCCGCGGCCTAGGTGAAGCAGGCGTTAAGCACTCCCCATACGTGGACCGATCCCGAAGATAGTGCAATATCGGCCCGACATGCGGCGGGGGTGAAGCAGGCGTTAAAAACTCTCCATACGTGGGCCGATCTCGAAGATACTGCTATGCCGGGCCAACCTGCGGCGGAGGTGAAACATGCGTTAAAGGGAAGCTGAAACACTTTTCGAAAAAAATGGGTTCTCTGCGGCATTCTACAGTTTTGAGTCCCCTGAACACGAATATCTGGTTCAAAAAAGGGTGGAAACAAACGCAAGCGGCTGTTTTTCCAAGAAAACGCGCACCAGCGCCTTAGGGCATCGCGCGAACGCCGCTGTTGCCCGTGATTGGTCAGGGCCGCTGTGACGTCATTCGCGGCAGTCGCCGGTCGGCGCCGCCGTTTCAGAGCGTAGCACGCTGTTCTGTTCTGGCTTTATAGCTGAGTTGGCTGAGTTGTAAGCATTATGGAACGTTCTCGCTGTCTCGGACAGCTTGTGTTTTCGCCGTACATGTTCAAACCGACAGCCGATAAGGAAAACGATGGTGGCAACGACGATGTTGAGTGTGCCAACAGCGAGAGCGATGTGTGCACCTTCTCGCGCGTTGGGAATCTTAGCTGGTACATATGTCTTTTCATGTAGCTGCACGTTCCAATGACGGGAGAAAAAACGCGCTAAAGTGTCACTGGGAACTTGCTGCTGGAAGAATGCCGAAGCACTAACTTCTCATTAGATTGTAAACACGGGTGCAATTAAGCGATGTCAAGCACCTTGCCGCTGCTTGTCTAAAGTTCCGAGGTTTTTTGCGTGTTGATTCACAATCGCGAACATAAGTGCCGCGTTTGGCTACTTCAAGCTCTTCAACATTATCTGCCTGTGTCACACTGGCTGCTTCAAACTCTTCGATTAGTGATGGTAGTGGAACAGGTTCATCAGGGGCTCGGTTCTCTAGGTGCTCTGCTAGAACCTAAAAGAGTGCAAGGCATGGATGTCATGAATTTCAGCATATCATGCATATCAGCAAACGTGACAACAGTTGGATTACTTACAGTAACTGAAATACTTCTTCAGTAATTTATGTGATGGATTAGTTGTCTAGTGATTTAGTAATGTGAATTATTTGGTGTCTGTAATTTCATGGCTGAAGTAATTTATTAATTGCGTTAAATATGCATTAGTAAGTTGTGTACGGTGCCAGAACGTTGATAGTGTCGTGAGGTGTCGTGAAGGAACGTGGGGGGGAGGGCATGAAATGTTGGCAAGTGTATGTTACCTTGAAGAAAGGTTGGCGTCCCTTTAAACTTGGCTTTTGCTTCTTGTATGCATGAAAACTTTTTGGAAGCAATCGTAAAGTAACACCATTTTTGAAAGCGGTAATCGGTAATGTAATTTAAATCGATGATTGCAATAAGAAAGTAATGAGTAATGTAATATAATTACTTTCAAATAATAATTTTGTCATGCCTGATACATAGCTAGTTCTCTAAGTACAAAGGCAAGAAAACATTTTTTGTGCAGCAGCGATGCCTGTATTGGGCTAGACGACGTCGCACGCTGACAAGTTCAATACCACACAACGTTACTTCATTATTTGGGCTCGTTCGCCTTGCCACGGGCGCGGCTGTGCCGACGCTTGTTCTTGCGGCATTTCGCTGCTGGTAGCAAGCTGTGAGTGCGAAATCTACGGAACGAAGTTTTTATACGCCGAGTTCAACTACTGTATCGCGAGCATGAAAATATTACCGTAACGCCTCATGTCGTGCGATTTGAACACGAATGCTGAACAGCTAAACCTGTGGGCACCGCGTGGTAGGACGAATAGCAAATATCACGTAATTCACAAGCGTACCCCCGGTCAGTTATTTCACCGTATCAAAACAGCACCGAACAAACAGCCGTAGTACAGTGTTCCGTGACACAGCGGAGGGGAAAAACAGGATGAAAACGGCAAGCTGTTTGCACGCATGTGCATATTCCCGGCTGTGCCTCCACCTCGCTTCGTCAAAGGCCGCTGTAAGGCCGTTTGTTCGACACTCAGGTGATCATCTGTTGAAAACATTGCCCGTGTGCACATTAAAACCCTTACCTCACCCTTTCTCCTCTTGGCGAAGGCCGCTCTTGGAGGTGGCGAGGTGTTTGTCTTGTGGGAGAATATAGACGGAACAACGCCGGGCTTCAGTCGCGCCGATTTAATTGGAATACCGATTGCCCGCATCGTTGTCAAGCTCCGATGATAACCACTGTCGCGGAAATGCTCCGAGCACAGCACAGTTGATTTCGTCGGCACGAAATTATCTCCCCTCACCGCACGGACCCACTGCGCTGCTAGTTTCTTGTCCTTCGGGAACATGTGAAACACCACATCGTCTCGGCCGCCTGTGTTCGCACAGCCGAATGTGCATAGAACGAGGGCAGGTTAGGCGCCCTTGGCTGTAGGCACTCACGCAGCACAGAAAGGAAGCACAGTTCACGAAAATCGCAAAAGAAAACAAACATCAGCGGCGGCATATCTCTCGTAGTATCGTTTAGTAAAGCGCAGGACGGGAAGAAACTTGCCAGCACGCCGGTCCGGCAGTACGGTCCCCGCGAGTGACGTCACTCTCGCCGGTTCTCCTCTGGCAACCACCTCACCCGGCGCTCCGGGAAGCGACGGCGGCGTGTCCGCGGGGGGATTTAGAAAGCTATTTCTGCCCCTTATATTAACAAAACAGAAAAAAATTTCAGAAACGTAAATGAATAGGTCTGTTCTTCCCAACCCCAGCAATTCATGGAAATTGAAAACCGCTTCAGCTTCCCTTTAAGCACTCCCCATACGTGGGCTGATACCGAAGATACTGCAATGCCGGCCCGACCCGCGGCGGAGGTGAAGCAGACGTTAAACACTCCCCATACGTGGGCCGATCCCGAAGATTGTGCAATGCCGGCCCGACCCGCGGCGGAGGTGAAGCAGGCGTTAACTATGTGGGCCGATCCCGAAGATAGTGCAATGCCGGGCCGGCCCGCGGTGGAGGTGAAGCAAGCGCTAAGCACTCCCCCTACGTGGACCGATCCTGAAGATGGTGCAATGCCGGGCCGACTCGCGGCGGAGGTGCAGTTCGCCATTAAGGGGCCCACATACACAGCTTCGCAGGTCATCCTTCTTCACAGAGTGGAAGGGCACTGAGTTTTTTAGCTGTTTCTTAGAACAAGTCCAGCAGATAGGCACTTTTGAGGTATAGCTTCATATAATTTATAATTTTAGCCCCTATTTCAATGTGAAGGACTAGTGACGTGTAAAAGACTAGCAAGTGTTTGCTTCCGTTTGTACTTGTATACCAACCCAACTTTGTATTTAACCCAATGCAGGTCAAACGTGCTCGAACCATTTACCGGAGCTGCTACATGTACGCCACATCAGATGTCCACCTAGACTCTGCATTACGAACTGCCGATAAGGTCATCAAGTTCAGCAGTTTACGCAAGGCGGAAAACTGGAACGAACTACTGCAGTCACTGATTCGCTTTTCGTTCGAGATAGGCATCCACACCGTTTTCTCCGTGGACTTCATAGGCGACAAAGGCAGACCTGTTCTGCACATCGCTGTCGGCGAACCGATTGCGTTTAAGAGATTCGAGAAAGCCTCACTCAAGAAGTTCAAGGACATTGTACGCGAAACGCTCCGCGTGCCAATAAATGTAGTTATGGCAATTGACCAGCATGTCACTGACGCTATCCGCTCACACGACTCAAGTGAGAAGCAGGGGTCGCTTGAAAGTTTTGTGAGTGGTGCCATTCCGGGTCTGAGCGCCATCGACTGGATTATTGCTGTGAACAGAGTTGTCCCGACCTTTAGTCGCATCCGTATAATAGATACAGTGGTTACCAACGGTATAGATCAAGTTAGGGCAGCTCTCAATGTTTTGACGGAGGCTGGATTCAAGAACGCGATTGAGTACCATGTCGCCAATATTGCGGCTGGCGTCACCGTCTTCGATCTTTTCCAGCCCGGCTCGGAGGCGAGTATGGAAAATGTTGCCCAATTGTGCCTTCACGTCACAAAAAATGTCATGCGCCATTCTTGGCCACAGGTTGCGGCAGATGTCCTGTCTACGACGAATAGACAGAAGGTGCTGCGCGATATATTTTCTGTAGTAAAAGAGGCGCTGACTAAAAGCCGAGTGTTGTACTGGACGAGTGACAGCGTCTACGCTAAAGCAGTCAAAGAGATCGACCACACGTCGTTGCTGATACCGCACGACCAATCACACCAGCGAAGGACGACAAGAGAGGTGGTCGAAGCCAGCGAAGTTTCTGAAGACGACGGCAGGATCAGCACGTCCATGGCCACTTTGGTCAGAGCTCTGAAGGACCAGCGCACATTTTCGATGATATATCCACCATCTACAGAGGATATCTTGCTTTGGAAAAACGAGGCCACTGACAGTCCATCATACGTTCCTTCAGCGAGTGCAATCGTCGTGCCGACCCTGTACCAGATACCGCATCTTTTGTATTCGGAGCACGTGCCCGTGTACTTCAACTATGGCACAGTCGGCGCAGTGCTGGCGCACGAGACGATGGTCGCTTTTGCTTTAGCAGCCTCACGCACAACGCCTGACGGACGCCGAGAGTACTGGTGGAGTGGCATCGACCCGGAGCGTTACAACGGCACCATAGGCTGCCTGCACCAACTTCATGCAGACCTTGGCTTCGGTTTCACTGTCTCGAATGAGCAAACGGACGTCATGATAATAAGCTCACTAGGCCTGAGGCTCGCCTTCGACTCCATGCATATGAACTTGAAATCCGTCACGCGTGAACACTCATCAGATGCGATCTGGAATCAAGCTGCGAGAACGTTCTTTACACGCTTTTGTCTACTGTTTTGTGACCCCGGAAGAGGACCAATGATCCTTTCGCCAAGAGAGATGTGCCTCTTGCCTGTGCATAGCATGAAGGAGTTTGGCGTTACTTTTGAATGCCAATCGGAATTTTACAAGACAAGCAGCTGCCAATTTTAGAAGACATTGCCTTATGGCGTTAATTGGTTCTATTTGCTACTGACTGGACGGTTTTGTTTAATTTCTCTCTTTGTCGCAGGCTTGCTGACGGAGTGATATGCTTACTGGTTCTCACTAGGTACAACGAACAGTGGAACATTAAATGGCTCGCAAACGCCCGTAATCGTTTACTGTGGTAAAGCTGAATTTTATCTCATAGGCGCACAGAGTGGCCATCATAGATCAGAGCTGCTTTTGAGCGTTTGCGGAGCTTTATGACCTTGCGTTGAAGCTTGGCACCAAGCGGGTTGTTTTTTCTGTGGTTGACTAAAATTTAGAAAATTTGAGCGCTAACTATATTCAAACCTCAGATGATCTGTATCCGCTTCGGGTGAAAAAAGCATGTATTGTTGCCATTGAAGCTTTGTGTATGTGTACGGAGGTTTCAGAAAATCTTGCTTAATGACTATTTGCAACCTAATTCGTCAACAATGACTCGCCGCACTAGATTAGTCTCAGTGGTGTTGCGCTGCTGAGCTCGATGTTGCGGCTTCGAGCCCGGCCGCGGCAACCGCACTCGATGGGGGCGAATTTCAAAAATTACTCGTGTACTTAAATTTAAGTGCTTATTCAAGAACCCCATGTGGCTCCATATCATTCCCGAGTCCCTCACTACGGCGGGCCTCATTTATTCACATCGTCGTTCTGGCATGTAAAAATACAATTTTTAAAATTCATCAACAGCACGAATAATTCTATTGCCTTTAATGGTATTCCTTTATTTCTCCAGGAATAACCCTAACGGCCCTCAGATGAGTGTATTACATGGGGAATGGGTCGGGTAGGGGCATGGGTAAATTTATAGTCGTAAATTTAGGTTGTAAAAATATTTTCAGCATAAAGGCTTGCTTTTTTTAGAGTTGTCCTTTCCACCATGACGTGCATATACCTTCTACAACAAAAACAGTTAGTAAACCTTTTTCTTTCGTATAATTGAAATCCATCTATAGTAGGCGTACAAAAGCGTCCGCACATTACTGCAAAAAGCCTAAGGCCATTCATGTGACTACAAACATTAGTTTTTCTGTTACTCAATCAGATGGAAAATTAAGTGAGTTTGTCGAGCTTCTTGATAGCTACAGCGGGACAGAGGCCGATAAAACAAATAGAAGGGTACAAGCGGACACAATACGGGGGGGGGGGGGGGGGGGGTAGGGGGCGCTGACTAAAGAGTGAAAACATCCAATATATACCACATATCACATGACCCCCCCCCCCCCCTCCCCAGCATACTCAAATGCGCTATCAAAAGCAACCTCCATATCGCAGAAAGCGCATGTTTCGCCGTCGCCTGTGATGCGCAGGTAAAGTCCGTTTAACAACCGTAACAAACTGCTATGGCACGAGGCAACTCAATGAATTTACCCAAGATCTCATAAGGCAGCCTAGCTATCTTGCAGCGAAATGGATGGCTAACTAACACATAGTGAGCTTTTCTGCCTAATATGACAAGCCTCCATCATATCACGTGAGAGCTTTTCATGCTGACGGAGCAGAGCAATAGTACTTTCACAAACCAGATGACACCCACAGTCGCGACAATTAAGAGAAAGGTGCGAAGCGAATGAGCAAAGCCCTACAAAGGACTATGGTGTTCCCTCAGTCGAGTGTTCAGGCATCTTTCAGTCTGACGGATATAATGTAGGTTGCAAGAAAAAGGACTGTGAAAAAGGACTATTACTGTCTGAACGAACGAACGAACGAACGAACGAACGAACGAACGAACGAACGAACGAACGAACGAACGAACGAACGAACGAACGAAGGAACGAAGGAACGAACGAAGGAACGAAGGAACGAACGAACGAACGAACGAACGAACGAACGAACGAACGAACGAACGAACGAACGAATTTATTTATGTATTTATTTCATTTACACATATTGTCATCCCCTAAGGCCAGTACGGTAGGACCAATACAATGGCCAGTAAAATGGTAGGAGTTGCGAAAAATAAAGCGAATATAAATGCAGTATGTAATTACGACTGTTATTGTAAAGGTTTTGGTAAGCTAAAGCAACAAATTTAATTACACCATCGCAGATCCAACGCATGGTTGCAACTTACGATTAGCTAGTTAGAATATGATGTTGAAAAATAAGAAAAATATAATTCGTGACAAATATGGTATACATATGTCATAAACAAAATATGTGAGAAATATGATAAGAAGGATGTCCTCGTACATATGATGGATAATAAGAGACCTCAGTGTCAGTAGAAAAGCACTTATAGAGCGAATGTGGGTACTTTTTAAATACAACATCGAGAACAAGAAAAAGTTCGGCAGCATGTTACTCCCGTAACACGAGAAGGTCAAAGCCTGCTGCGCATCATCTATGGGGCCTGTACCTTTTGTAACCTTAAGTTTCCTTATGAGCTTTTTGTGCGATATCCGATCGAAGGCTTTCAAGAAATCGAGTAGAACGAGATCCGTTTGTCTCTGTTGATGAATAATAAAATATATGCTATGTGTTAGTTCCAGTAATTGGCAGTGACAGAAGAAAACCCTTTGCGAAAGTCATCTTGATGCGGTGACATGATGTTTTCAGTTTCTAGAAATGCGGTTATATATTTAAGTGTGATGTGCTGAAGAAGTTTCCACGCGGTACTCGTATAGGTGAAATCGGCCGAAAGTTTCACGGGCTGTTTTTGCTGCCTGATTTATGTACTGGGACAATTTTCTCGCCAATTTCCAGTCCTTTGGCAGAACGGAAGGCGATAATGACTTGTTGAATGATGCACAAGACGTACTACGCCGTCCATTATCATTTCAAAAGGGATTTTGGCATTTGGTCCCGGCCTTATCCTTGTCTCGTGTCCAGGTTGAGGAGGACGATCGGCACACCCGCCTGCGTGATAGTCAGGAAGCTTAGTCTGCTATTAATGGTTCAGACGGTTTGAGGTAGTTTCTAATGGTAGGTGGTGAAGATAGGAAAAAAAGTTATTTAGTCAATTAGCGCTATCTCTGTTATTTTCGGGCGAGACTAAGGGATCACTCGCTGCCAAGGTTTATGGTAGTTCCAGAACATGCTCGGTGAACTTCTTAAGAACCTTTTTAGAATATTTAAGTAAAATTTGACGTCTTTGTGTTTGATTTCACGTCTTAGACAGCTTGGGTAAGATTACTTCTAGATGAAGGATTAGGTGTAACCTTCATCGACTTTCACCCGCGCTGAATGCTTAGTAGCTTTGCCGCTGCGCTGCTAAGCACGAGGTTGCAGGATCAAATCCCTACCGCGGCAGCCGCATTTTGATGCGTGCGAAATGCAAACACGCCCGATTACCGTGCATTGTGTGCAAGTTAAAGATGCCCAGGTGGTCAAAATTAGTTCCGATGCCCCCACTAAGGCGTGCCTCATAATCAGATCTTGGTATTAGCACGTTAAACTTCAGAATGCATTTTGCTTCATTTTCTTCGACCAAAGAACGCCCTTGTATCAGATATCGTGCGCTTTGGAAACTTTAGAGCTTGACGACAATCGCGCCTCGCGCCGGCAATTCGGCCCGTACTGTCACGTTTACTCAGCACTTTAGTACTTCTGTATAGCATTGGCTTTATGCGGCAGCCGCCTACAAGCCCGCATGGAGCACCCAACCGCCCATGACATCACGTGCTGTAATCAGAGCATCGCGGGTGCAGCATATGAAAAGCTTATTAAAACATTGGTGATTTGTTCAAGCCTGAAACAAATAGGCATCGCTTGTTTTTGAATAAGAGACCATGACCGGTTCTGAAGATGTCGGAATGTTTAGCGGTACTGCCGGATGACCCATAGTAATGTGTGGATGCCATGCCAGCGCTTAAAGGGGCCCTAAACCACTCTTTATTGAAGTGTAGACAGACATTTGAAGGGAAAATAGGCTATTTCAGAATACTTTGCCGCAAGAACTCCTTCAGTGCGTTAAGCAGAAGCGGAGTTATCGGCACTCAAGCACGGCCTCCGTTGTGCTCCCGTTCCTTCTTGAATGCCTTGCACTGCAAGGGCTGCAGCGCAGTGGAGCGTGCCCACAACGCTCCGCCTGCCACCGTGGCGCGCAGTTCAACTTTCATTTTGGATGTTAACGTAGACGCCAAGACTTCCGGCTTTGGTGCCTATGCGACGCGCTAAACGTAAACCACACGCGGTTGTCCTCAGAGGGACGCAGTGCGTTTAACCAGTGGACTCGTGGCGGCAACCAGCGGCGGCCGCGGTATCTGCGCTATGTAGCCGACCGCATCTACCAATGGCAGCCGCTTATGGGAATCCGCTTTATTAATAAATAAAGCGTCCAGAAGAGAATGAGGAACCGGCTTCTCTTGAAAAGAGAGCGTTTGAGAGAAAGGCGATTTCGCGCTCCGCTTACGAGTTCCATGCAGCGCGTGCGACAGCAAAACTTGACTGGGATGTTCACAGCAGCGCATGCTATCCTCGGACTATCTTATTTCATCAAGCCGGAGGGGGGTGGTTCAGGGCCCCTTTAATGCAACGGCTTATGACAAGTTTCGACGTTTTACAGATGACTATGCAGGCTTCCTAGCCAGTTTAAGAGATTCCCTCACAGGGTAAAGTGCACGAGATTACACTTTGATTTAAAATTTAGATGAGTAGGGCTTGATGAGCCAAATAATTAATTAGGCAAAACGGAATGATGGTCTCCAGTTTTGCCGTCCGGATCCTAATGAGAAATCCTGATGAAATACTTAATTACGTAAAAGAGAAGAAATCCGGCGGGATCTTCTGATACTTTACTACTGTTAACTACTCAACGTTGGACTACGACGAGAGGCGCTCAAAATGCTCCTTAACGGTTTGAAAAGTAAGGGAACTAGGAAGTGAAAACTTTCTTTACGCACCCCGTGCATGGCAATAGCAACATTGGGAGAAGTGCCGTTTGCTCAGCGCTGCTGCTAACTGTCTACTCTTAAAATTGCCAGGGAGGAGAATATGTACGTTTCTAATTTGAAAGCCGAAATAAGTAGGACAAGCAGACGACGCTAACGCACCGGCAATACATGTTACGAATCGCCGCACGTAGTTCGAGCGCTCGCCGCATATTAAGCGTGTGTTGTGGTGTACATATATGCCACGAAGGATTAAAATGCAAGGAAGGCCGGACAGGAATGTTGGAGTTTATATTGCCACAGTGCTATTGTGCATGTTTATTCGTCAGTGTTAGCATCTTGGGCACTTGACATTAGGCGGTTGCCGTATAGCGTCTGGTATAGCAATAGCAAGACATGACTGGCAAAATAGGCTTTCGCTCAGTCCCATATCTCTTTTAGGACCAATTATTGTCCATGTTTTTTTTGTCGTTATTGAGATAGCCATCTGTTCTGACACTGCTAGGCCTACCAGAAGGCCCCATCATTTCCTGAGAAATGTTCTGCTTTCTATATACACTATTCATGCGCGGTGGCACCCCGTTTACATTGGTCATCCGCAGTCATCAGTTTAGCAGGTGGAATGCTCTATTGAAAGTTTCGTCGAGAACATGGGTAAAGCATGGCCGTAGTTGTTCATCGTGCGGCTATGTAAACAGTCGAAAAACATGTTGCTTGCCACTTTTGCGACAGTTTCAGCTGACAGTTTCAAGTGACAGCATCACGTGGTCGGGTACATCTTTGTGCTGCAGTCTGCGTGACACTGCAATAAAAGAAAATTCACTCGGGAACTTCCAGCTTCGGTTTAACCATGCTTATTAGAAATGAAAAAAAAAATTCGGTTCTGTTCACAGCGACACAGCACTTGATTGAGTGCCACATGGACCATTCAGATCAGAGAATAATAATAATAATAATAATAATAATAATAATAATAATAATAATAATAATAATAATAATAATAATAATAATAATAATATAAACAAAAGTGCGCTGATAGCAAACACAGATACATTGTAGTTTCACTCAAGGAAACCTTCACTGGAGAAAATACCTTGTTTAGATTCAGTTAAAGTTTCTTCCCGTTATCACCAAAAAAGAGCAAGGCAACTGAAAAGTATATTGGGAAAAATCCACCGAAATCTAGTCAAGGAATGCGGTATGAACGTCTAAATCTCGGTGTGCGTCAGTACACGTTCTATTGCTTCACAGCAATCTGCGCAGCTATTCCTCTGCAGACGCATCTACAGAAATTTCCTCGCCGAACTGAAATTGAAAGATTTCCTTCAACGTACAACGAATTCTTCGCAGATATGTAGAGTGGAATCCACTTCTGCCACCGTATTTCTCGACATAGTTGTTTTTGGTCGGGAGTTTTTGTTCGCTGAATTATTGTTCACCCATATTCCATCTTCGATCTCAGGCACGTGCGACAGGTCGCATAGCAGCCTTTCCTCGTCCAAACAGGCGTTGATGAGCTGACCACGTAACGACCGGGCTTGGGATTGAAATTGACAGGTGCGGGGTTCGAATCCGATCGAATAAAGCGGCGAGCTATCTTTGCTCCTTTGCTCTTTGCTGCTTTGTATTCTCTTCGTTTACAGTTGCTGTTGAGAGATTCAGGTACAGAGTACCTCGGCTACTTTATTTTCGTGTTCTTCAACGAAAAATAAATAAATAAATTGTAACGAAGAGTAGCTTGCCGGCGCCACAGCATCATCGCTACTGGTATGAGCTCGTGGTTGCTGTCCATGGCCGAACGCTTGTGATTGCTACCCATTCACCTGCGCCCGTTGCTAATAAATCTCTTAGCAAGTGGTGGACGTGCTGGGTGTCGACCACCCTGGAACTTCGGAGTCGCACTCTACCCCCCATCATGCCCGACGACGCATGCACTCCTCCAACTCCTCCGACGGCGCCGGTCACCTTGGTCTGTGCCGGCGCCTTGCGTCAGCGAGATCCCCCTATCTTCTCCAGCACAGATGACAAAGACGTTGAAGATTGGATCTCCTCTTATGAGCGAGTGAGTGCCCATAACCAGTGGGACGATGTTACCAAGTTGAGAAGCGTCGCATTCTATCTTACGGACGTTGCCAAACTGTGGTTTCTAAACCATGAAGCCGACCTCACTTCGTGGTTGGTCTTCAAGACCAGCTTTACCCAAGTTTTCGGTCGGCCAGCAGTACGAAAACTTCGTGCAGAACAACGTTTGCACACACGATCCCCAGAGGCCGGAGAGAACTTGACGAGTTACACTGAGGACATTGTCGACCTTTGCAAACGGGTGAACGCGTCGACGTCAGAGGAGGAGAAGATCAAACATATAATGAAAGGTATTGAGGACGACGCGTTTCAAATGTTATTATCGAAGAGTCCACACGCGGTCGCGGAAATGATAGAATTGTGTCAGAGTTACGACGAGTTGCGCAGGCAACGGCTTCACACCCAACGTCCCACTCCCCCCGTAGACTCTCTGTCAAGCCTTCGAGTCGACGAGAACCATGCTTCTCTGTTCATAAAAAATTGGCAGAGGCTTAGCTTGGCTAAGCCTGTGGATTGCGAAAGCAATCTTCTGCTCAGGTTGTAGAGTTCCATACTGGTCATCGAACGTGTAGATGCAGTCTCATCGCCATTTAAAGCATCCATAAGGCTTGCTGTCGAACGATCAGGTGTCGCCAAAGTCGCGTCAGCATTGAGAGCATGCATGATACTTGTAGATGCACCCAGATCAAGAGATGTTGAACGCATTCGCCTGGCTGCATAATATGCCCGCCGTTTAGCTAAACGTTGTTCCCGCTCTTCATCCGTTTCTTCCACACGCCGCCGCTTCTTAGCTGCAGGACATCGTTGCAGCTTCACCTTATACACATCATCCGACATACCGTGGAGGATTCACTGGGACGACTGCGACGAGCCGAGTTGGGGGGCCGCTTTTCCACAGCTGACATGACGTCACGTAGAGCGAGCGCCTCCCCAAAGGCAGCGGCGTGTGGAGGATTCGCTGCGACGATCGCGACGAGCCGAGTTCGGGGGGGGGGGGGGGGTGCTTTTCCACAGCTGGCATGACGTCACGTACAGCGAGCGCCCCTCGCGGCAGCGGCGCGCAGCTGCAGCATGGAGGATTCGCTGGGACGATCGCGACGAGCCGAGTTGGGGCCCCGCTTTTCCACAGCTGGTATGACGTCACACATAGGTCACGCTAAAGGTCAATGGTGGATTCTCCGGGACGACGGCCAAGAGCGGAAACCTCGAGCAGCATTGCTTTCGCAATAAAAATTCAGGAATTCGTTCGCGCAGAGGTCGCCCGCCAGCTATCTTTCATATCTTCTGTCCCGGAACCACCACTCGCTTTACTCCTACGATCTGCGAGTTCATTCAAGAGCTAGTATCTCAAGCCGTTCCTCCAGCCGATGAGCAGACACCAGTCACTGCACCTCTCACTTACGCTGAAGCAGTTTCCCGATCACGTCCACAAACGCTCTTGCCGCCCTATAAGCATCTGCCGCCGACATTTTTGCCGCCATCTATGCCGCTTCACGACCGACAGCATTTTCCTCCTATGCCGCTACCCGACCGACAGCATCATCCGACTCCTCAACCACGGCGCGGACCTTACCCACACCAGTGGCGCACCTTCGACGACCGCCCAATATGTTTTCCTTGTGGTGGTGCTGTTCACGCGGCGCGCCATTGTCGTCGTTTCATGCTTCCTCTTCGCAACATCCGGCGAGCGCCACCTTTCTCCGCTCCGTTTTCCTCTTTGCCTCCCAGTCTTCCTACCTCTTCCTTTTCCCCTGACCGCCCAACCGCGTCTACCCGCCGCTCACCATCTCCCCGTCATCACTCGCTTTCTCCTATGCGGCGCCGTCCCGTGTCCACCGAGCGGGAAATCTGTTGGCTGTAGTTCCCGAGGCACGAACTGCGTCCACGTCGCAATGCCCAAGTCCTCGTACCTCTCTAGCCAACGTAATTGAAGTGTCTGTCGAAGGAGTCGCCGTCCTTGCACTTCTAGATACAGGAGCCGCCGTATCTGTAATTTCTGCCGACCTGTGCCGAACATTACGAAAGGTTTTGACGCCTCTCTCCGACTTCTCTCTTCGAACCGCGAACGCTCAAAATATTACGCCTCTTGCTGCCTATACTGCTCGCGTCTTCATTCAAGGACTACTGTATACCGTCGAATTCGTGGTGCAGCGCTCGTGTTCCCATGGCATTATATTAGGCTGGGACTTCCTTGCAAATAATAACGCCGCTATCGACTGCTGTCACGCCGAACTCGAACTTTCTGCACTTCCTGACCTTGAGACTATCGAAAACGGCCCTTCTAGTGCTAAACTGTTTGTGTTCGAAGAGAATGCCGTCCCTCCACGCTCTTCCCTGCTTGTGCCTGTGTCGTGCGCCGCTATTTCTGATGACACTGTTCTCTTTATGCCCTCTAAGGTGGTCATTCGCTGCCGATGTTCTCCGCTGCCCTTTGCTCTCCTTACTCTTCGCAGTGGCGTCACGAAAATGGTCGTCGACAGTCCCAAGGCCTGCCCTTTACCTTTATTTCATGGTGAATGCCTAGGCGTCGTTCAACCGGTCAACACCTTTTGGATCTTTGACGCTCCTGCCGTTTCTACTTCTGCGGACCTTGGCGCACTTACTTGTGACCCTGCAGGCGGTTGATCAGTCACTCCTCGACGCTTTCCACTGCTCCATCGACGATGGAACGTAATCTTCAGAACGAAGCCAGCTTATCGCTTTCCTGCAGAAGTTCCGAGCTTCTTTCGACAGCCATGCTTCAGGTTTTGGTCGCACATCGACCGTTTTTCACTAGATAGATACCGGCAGTCATGCACCTTTACGGCAAAGCCCTTACCGAGTATCCGCCTCTGAGCGCCGTGTCATTGACCACCAGGCTGCTGACATGCTCAAGCGTGGCGTTGTGCAGCCTTCCAACAGTCCCTGAGCATCACCGGTCATTCTCGTTAAGAAAAGGAATGGCTATATTCGATTCTGCGTCGACCACCAACGTCTGAACAAGATACCGCGCAAGGACGTTTAACTGTTACCGCGCATCAACGACGCCCTGGACTGTTTGCGGGGAGCGGAGTTCTTCGCTAGATTTACGTTCTGGATACTGGCAAGTCCCTTTGGCACCACCTGATCGACCTAAAACAGAATTTGTAACACCTGATGGATTATACGAATTCATCGTAATGCCTTTCGGCCTGTGTAGCGCTCCAGCCACTTTTTAGAGAATGATGGATAATATTTTACGCGGCCTCAAATGGAGCGCATGTCTACGCTACCTGGATGACGTAGTTTTCTTCGCTGATTTTCGAGCAGATCTCAGCCGTCTCGAGCACGTTCTGAAATGCCTTACTGACGCGGGACTTCAACTCAACTTAAAGAAAATGTCGTTTCGGCGGCCGAAAGCTCACTGTTCTTGGCCATGTTGAATCGCGAGACGGCGTCCTTCCGAATCCAGCCAAGCTTCGTGCTGTCACCCCGACTTTCCACAACCAAAGAAGTTAAAGGAGCTTCAAAGTTTCCTTGGTTTATGCTTTTATTTCCGACGTTACATTCGAAATTTCGCTTCCATAAGTGCACCCCTGACAGCCCTTCTAAGTGGCGACAAAGAACTTACCGCTTGGTCGCCCGCCTGTGATGACGCCTTCACGAAATTACGCCACCTGCTAACCTCGCCGCCTATCCTCCGCCACTTCGATCCTGCAGCCCCCACAGAGGTCCACACCGATGCTAGCGGCGTCGGACTCGGCGCCCTACTCGCGCAACAAAAAGCGGGGTTTGATGAATATGTCGTTGCCTACGCGAGCCGAACTCTAACAAAGGCCGAGGCTAATTACTCTGTTACAAAGAAAGAGTGTTTAGCCATTATTTGGGCCCTTGGAAAATTCCGTCCTTATTTGTATGGCCACCCTTTCGATGTCGTCACTGACCATCACGCCCTTTGTTGGCTGTCTACCCTAAGGACCCATCTGGCCGACTTGCTCGCTGGGCCATTAAGCTACAGGAGTACGACATCCCCGTTCTCTACCGTTCCGGCTGCAAACACACGGACGCTGACGCCCTTTCTCTATCGCTGATCTCCGCTGACTGGGCTTGCCTATCCGCCCTTGAGCCCACACTTACATCTCATGCACTGGGCAACATGCCGTCGGAGCAGCGCAAGGGTCCCTGTATCAGTGCTCTCATCAGCATCCTTTCTGATCCATCCACCTCTTCCCCATCTCGCGTTCTTCACCGCCACGCTACCCGCTTCTGCATTCGCGACGGCCTTCTTTATCGTCGTAATTACCTCTCTGACGGTCGCAAGTGGCTACTTGCGATACCCCGCCATCTCCGTGACCTTATCTGCGACGCTTTCCACGCAGACCCTCAGTGCGCGCATGCCGGCCTCTTGAAGACCTATGCTCGACTACGCATCTGATTTTATTGGCGCGGCATTGTATAACTACGTCCGAAAGTTCATTCGCTTAAGTGCTCAATGCCAACGCCGAAAATTATCTCCCGGACAAGTCTACCCATCACAACCCCTCCCGTGCCCTAGTCGGCCCTTTGATCGTGTTGGTATAGACATATACGGACCGCTACCCTCCACTGCAGCAGGCAACCGCTGGATTATTGTCGCAGTGGATCACTTGACCCGCTATGCTGAAACAGCCGCTCTTATCGACTGCCACCGCCCGCGACGTTGCATCGTTTCTGTTACGAGATTTCGTTCTTCGCCACGGTGCCCCTCGCGAACTTCTGAGCGATAGAGGCCGCGCCTTTCTTTCCGATGCTTTGAAGGCACTACTCAACGAATGCCGAATCGTCTACCGCACCAGAACAGCGTACCATACGCAAACTAGCGGCATGACCGAGCGCTTCAACCGTACTCTTGGCAATATGCTCTTGATGTACGTCGCCTCTGATCATTCAAACCGAGACCAAGTTCTCCCTTTCGTGACGTATGCGTACAATACTGCGGCCCAAGCAACTACTGAATTTTCCCCTTACTTTCTCCTATACCAGACGAGAACCTTCTACTACGCTCGATACCATTCTTTCATATACACCTGACGCGTCCGAAAGTACTCCGCTATCTGAAGCTGCTCGTCATGCCTAGGAATGCCGCCAGCTTGCCCGCTCTTTTTCCACCGAGGACCAGTGGCAGCAGCAATCCCGTCAACCTGCCGACCGTTCTGCACCAACTTTTTCTCCTGGCTCTCTCGTATGGCTTCGGGTACCCGCTACCACACCCGGCCTCTCCGCAAAACTTGTCGCAACATACCTAGGACGCTACCGCGTCCTGGAGGAAACGTCCTCCTTCAATTACGTCGTAGAGCCCCTCACGCCATCGACGGACCTACGTCATCGTGGCTGCGAACTTGTCCACGTCTCTCGCATTAAGCCGTACTACGACCCAATTGTAGTCTCTGCGCCTTAAGCCGCCAGGATGGCGCCTTTTTCTGCGGAGGGCGATTCTAACGAAGAGTAGCCTGCCTGCGCCACAGCACCATCGCTACCGGTATGAGCTCGTGGTTGCTGTCCTTGGCTGAACGCTTGTGCCTGCTACCCATTCGCCTGCGCCCGTTGCTGATAAATCTCTTAGCGAAATAAATAAATAAATAAATAAATAAATAAATAAATAAATAAATAAATAAATAAATAAACATTGAATATTATTGTCACGTAGTAGTGATGGCGAAGAAAGCAGCAAAACTGTGACTGATGAAACTTGAGCTTTACTAGGCGAACCTGTCCCCTCAAAAACAGGCAAACAATGATAGCGGCCAACACAAATCGTCGATCGTCGAAAATCTGATCAGCTGGTCAAATGCGTTGGCTTTTGTACACGAGTCATCGAAGGGTCCAGAGTAATCACTGGTGCCTGCGTCTTTTTCCGGAAAGTTCTACACAATTCGCGTCGCACATACATGCAATGAAATTATACGAGGTTCGGTAACAACGGACAGCGAGTAGAACCACTGATAACATTCGAGAAACTTCCGATACGTGCAGGCGCGTCCTGCGCTGAGCGATAACATTTGTTAGAAGGTGAGATGCGGCCACCCGATAAAGATAAACAAGTACACGTGTCATTGTCATAATAAAGATAACAATGCCACGAGAGAGATTTAACGGGACCTTTATGACTGTATTCTACAGGCCCACCACTATAATAAAATAAAAAAAAAACTGCATGTCACGATTATAACTAAATCAATTGCTAATGGCTCGCCTTGCTCAATATTTAAAGACCTTGATGCAATATTGGTTGCTCATTGAAAAAAAAAACAAATTTCTGGACGCCAGAAAAATTGTGCCCTATGTTTTTGATAAATACACACATTCTCCAACTTGTTTTCGCAAGTTCATGTTCACGCTTGCACCACTTGCAAACGAAAAAAAAAATGCATTCCATCAGCATAGTGCTTATCGCACGCCTTAATTCAAGAGGAGGAGGAGGAAATAACTTTATTGAGTCCTGAGAATAAAGGTTTCTTTTTATCTGAACCCCAATCCCCACGTGGAGCTGGTAGTCGGCGGGGCATTCGCTGATCAGATGTACGAGAGGTTCGCACGTGTAAGAAGCTTTCGAAATGCAATTTCGAGTAGCAGAAAATTGGATCAGCACCAGTGTACACGGACCGAAGATCTTTGATTAAAAATTGCGAAACTCTTTCTTAACTGCGAGGCGAAAACACGCGAGATACAGACGAATTCTGCAAAAGAATTCGGCTTTGTCATTTCATACTGCAGTTTTCTTCAACTCCGGAAAGAATGACCAAGTTGTATAAAAGAAGGTGATGCACATGGCATGGCGTGTGTCGCTACGAAAGCGTGTTTTCTTTTCTGCAATAAATAGAAAAGACGTGCCGATGGTAATCAAACTACTGTATGTAGCATATAAATTAGTCTATTCTAACCTTTTAGTTGTCGCACCGTCCCGTCTTTCAGTGCATTGCTTTGACTGGTTCTGCATTAGACTAGCTGCCACGTCACATGAAGAAGTGCTTCACTGCATATGTTCCGCGCGCTGGCTGTCTTCAGTTTCGGCCGATATTCAATTCTGTCTTTCGAGGAGCACAAATCCTGTCATTTATTTTTACTTGGCTTTCAAGTAGAGTTTATTGCGGGCGTGGGATATTCAGTTTCCAAGACAGTATATTTGCTCAGGCTGTGAGACGCACCGTTACCTCGTACGCGTCCCACACAACCTAAGCTGTAACACGAGCTTTCTTCAAGAGTTATATGTGCCAGCTCCCTCAGAAATCAAATTTCTTTTAATTTACCAAGGCGATTTCGGAATGGTTTTTGAACTAAAATCCGTGGTCTGAAGCTTGACAGAGGCCAGGAAACGAGACTCGAAGCAGCGCTTGGCGTCATGGTACCTATGGTGCCGAATTGGGATATGCATTATATATCAATCTAAGCTAAACCTCAAGAGCACTGCATAACATTATTGCATTATATTATATTTATGACTATGTTATATAATGCTGCGTTTCTGCTCAGGTTTAGCTTACATTTATATAATACACATCGAAGTTGAGTACCTTGTGTTCCCTGATGTCAAACCCTGCTTGAGATGGCTGAAGAGTCAAACCTTTTGACTTAATGTAGCTTCGCAATGCCATTAGATGAGCGCGTTTTTAATGCCAAAGGTAGACACAAGTGGCTCGCCACCATATGCAACCATATAGAATAACCAACAGACTTTGATTGCCTGTTGACACGTGAATTCCGTCGTTGGTTGTTCCTAGACGCTGGAGAACGCCAAGCAACATTGATTCGTTTCTGAGAAAGCCTGGCGTTTGCTTCAAGCCCTTGCCAAGTAAACGTTTTGTGAAAATTAGGTCCAAGCGATTTGAATCCACTTTTTCATCTTCTGGTACTGCCACCTCTCACACACTGCTGGAAACACTTTGGAAGAGTGCCGGGGCTTTCTCTTTGTAATTTGTGTGCTTCCTCCAATCTTCAGCTTGCGTCATTTGTGCGCTTGCCGGATAGCGTTTGATTATTAATGGCCTCCTCGTGCCAGTATGTTCATCTCTGAAGCTTTTAGGTTTCGCCGAGGCTGCCCCGAGCGTGCTTCTAGGCTAACAGAGCTGCTCATAAACATATCCCCGTCTGGCATTCGTTGCGACCCCCAGCTAAAGAAAGGCCGACACTTCAAGAAAGAAGGCTGCATTCGCAACATAATGTTTAATGAAGCGTCGCCCCAGGGTGACGTAAGGATTTTCAATTTAATTGCTTGCCCTCATTGAAATACGTTGTTGAAGCTGTATTCCTGAATATGCCTACACCGCTTCCCGTGTTAAAGGTGGAGTTGGAGCCGTGCGCGGAGCACGTCGTTGGCACCGAATTGACGTGGAGCTCTGTGTCCAAATGCGAAGCGGTGTCCAGAACCATCGTTTGCAGCAGTGAACGTCTATGCCCATCCATAATTACTGGAAAATCCTTTCTATATCTCCGAGATCTGGCAGCCCACGCGGAGCCTATGCGCGCTCCCAAATCTTGGAGACCATGGCATTTCCAAAATATTTTGCGATTTATTCTTAGGATCAGGTGCAATAAACAGTCGCGCCGTGACAAAAATGATAATATTCTGCTGAAAGCAAGCTGTTAGCTTAATGTTATCAAAACATCAAGCAGGGAGAGTTAGAATCCTGTAGGTTAACAACCGATAAAAGAAACAGTGCCAAAGAAACAGTGGACGAAAGAAATACTTGAAAATCGCGAATTCCGTTTGACAACAGCGCACTCGTTGTCTAAGTCTTTCTTTCGTCTCTTATTTTGTTCTCTGCTTGTATTTTACAGTGTAATGTGATCCTACTGAACTTGTGAGGTTAGAGTATGGCTCCAAAGTCAGTAGACGATATGCAAAACCCCCAAGTGGGCTTCTCCACACCACTTGTCGGACTTAACTGAGGTGGCAGACTTTGGACTAATTAACGTATCGTGGAATTTGTAGGAAAGCGCGCTTACGGAATGTTACATATTGCCCAGTAAGCGTTGGAGCGTCTCTATGGCAGTGTCGTTGGTCGGCTGACGTACATACGAGCACGCCGACGGGGTACTTCTTTTTGATCTCGAATACAATCAAGTTCACACGTTCATCTCCTTAAAACCGATTTTAGTCTGTGAGACTGAACTATAGGTCCGGAAGAGAGGACGTCGTTCTATGAACATTGCCCTGGGCACTCGACTGCTCGCAGTCCATTAGCGCTTTCGAATAGCTAGCCAAGGACGTTATATTCCATACTGCCCTGGAGACGGGAAGAAAAATGGCGCTCTGTATACGGCCTTTATGGTAGCCTGCTATCTCGCCTATTGACTGATTCGTGATTTACGACTGTTTCGTGGTGGTGCGCTGACACCCTCTCAAGATCAGCGAAGACGGCAGCTTCCGGGGGTACAAACTTCCTGAGTTCTTCTGACGCAGAAATGACAGAGCGTTGCAAAGTGGTCGCGCTTAGCGGAAATAGAAATGATACTGAAGGAGGTTTCCCGGCTGGGCTTAATGAAAGGAGTCTCCATGACTGCTGCGAAAGATTTTTTTAAATGTGCTTGATCTAGGAGTTCCATGCCTTCATTTGCATTGGCATAAGAAAAGAAAGAATTGTGGGAAAGCGTCTGGTGAAAGCCTGTGCCCAGCGCATATTTATGCGGAGCAAATCAAGTCCAGAAAGCGAAATGCTCTTAGAAACTTATTGCAGCGACAGCGTGCGGAAAACGTGCAACTAACGCTCGGTGAAGTGACACTGCGAACGAACTATTGGCAAAATATTGACATAATCGCTACTTGTAAATAAGTGTATATGATTTTCTCCGACCACTCTATTATCTATGCTATTATTGCGCCTTGTCCTTTACTTCCATACCCCAGTCCCTCTCTGCTCGCCGCTGTTCAGGCGTCGGCAACCGAAGCTAGACAATTAAACTGTGGGTAGCACTAATTTTTCTCCTTTTTCATTTGTGAAATAAAAATAAGCACTCAAATACTGCTGCTATTAAATGCAGGACAATATCTTGGACGCTTATAGGAGAACCGTAGGTGAATTTCTGCAGGTAAATGTATTCTGCTTCGAGTCAGTACATGTCACCTGATTTAGCTATTTTTAGTGATGGTCTTAGCGTAAGTAATAAAAAAATAGGCTTTTATTTTGGCACTCAGCTAGCTTGCGTTCCTTGACAACACTATGCCGCCGCCATCAACAGTGTAGAGCCAAAGAGAGAGAAAAAATATAATCTAGTTTGTGTGTGCCTCGTATATTATCAATGAGAAAGTAAAATATAGTATAACTAGGTTTTTTATGCATTTTGCTTACATGGTCACTAGAGCTTGGCGCCTTTAAGTGGCACCATGCAGCTACTCCTACCCGCATGGCAAACAAAATTCAATCGCCAAAAAACACTGAGGAACACTTAGTGCAGTCAAACAGGACTAACATAAAGTTACTCTAACTAGTTCAGGAAGCCACAGAAAATTTTACAACAAGAATAATGTTTGCTAAGCAGATCACATTTGCTAGACCATGCGGCAGCTTCATATTGCTGTCGATTTGAAGACGTCGGAGTTAAGAAGGGATGATGCAAATACACTTAGCTTTGACTGAAAGCGAATAAAGCGTTTATGAAATAAAGAGTTTGTGAAATCACAGGAATTAATTTTAATAACGAACAGCAACTGGTTTAGCTACATTATTTTTCCTTTCTAACAACTGGAGACTATAGTACATGGTCAGGTATGGATGCGAGTAGTCTGGTGCGTGTCTTGAAAATAGTGCAAGAAAGATTATACACAGAGCAGCAATTCGCGTTACAGCACTGAGATAGAGGTAAAGGAATTGTTACTTTGTTGCCTTAATTCTAAAGTAAAAATTTTCGCAACTCTTTCAGGGATGCGGCCGTGATATTAATGGACGGTATTGAAAAGGTAAAGTGTGAAAAGAAAGAAGCCGAAGCTCATAAATATCTTTATGGCGAATAAAGCACGAATAACCCGGTGCCGATTTATTGCCCCTTGTAATCGAATAACGCGCTTTTCACAAGAGGTTACCAAAATTTCCCTTAACATCATTATCACCACACATCTGCTTTACGTAGAAGTTAACATACTATCAAAGAGGCATATATTGTCTTAGGTTTCATAGCCTATCAGTATGCGTCGACGCCCTACGCGCAGTAGCTTGCTGTTTTTCTGGAAATGTTTATTGAACCTTGCTAACACCGCGACGTGTGCAGAAATGCAGCCGGACGCCTGTCAACGCCTATTGACCGAGCATCTGCGACGAGTACGAGGCATGACGGTAAGCGGGGGAGACGTGCACTGCTCCGATTTCACCACTTTCGTTCATTGATAACAGTTTATTTGCAAATATAAAGTCTCATCTTTAAACGTAGGAGCATCGAAAGTGGTTGAGATGTGAAGTAGCCACTGTAATAGTTCACGGCCAGGAGTTCTTTGCACTCGTCTGTTTCAGCTGTAGTCGCGTGCGGTGTACTTTATGTCTACACGAGCAGGTCCTCGCATGGCTGAAGGAAGTGTATCGAACGAACAATGTTCTGTTGTCTTCATAAAAAATGCAGCTTATATTCAAGAAGCGCTCTGTTTTCACTGACGGCCATGGCCCGTCGATCTACTTCGCAACTTAAGCCAAGAGGCCGCTTGTCTTATGTTTAGGTAACCTCCTTTATCAAAACTTTTTTTTTATGCGAGAAAGCTTTTTCGACCAGTTCCTGCTAGATGCAGAGCATGAATGTTGTTTTGGTGCTGGAATAATAATCACTAAATTGGGATTTTAACAGACTTAGTTTTAAGAATTACTTTTTTTTACCTCATACGGCAGCATGGCGACCTGAGTGAGTGGTCTACGTCTGGCTTACGTCAGAAGCCAGTAAATATTTTCGCAGGTTGCAATGACGGTGCTCAGACGGGCATACTAGCACCCTATAGCAGAAGGAGTGAATGCGCAATCGAATCCTTGGCGCAATTGTGCCCAGAAAGCAAGCAACGCGTAAGTGGCAACGAGAGCAGCGAGCACGTTCGGCAGTCGTCGAACGGAATCGCGGTGCTTAAGTCGGTCCTTTATTTATAGCACGCGAGTCATCGTACATTCCCAAGGAATCTATGGTGTTCGCTTAGAATTCAGATTTTGCAAGATCATTCGCATTGTGAACGCGATCTGATTAGACGCGCCTGTCAAGCCAGGGAGCTGGCAGCATCCACGAAGTTTCCGACGCGGCAAGGGCATCTTGCGTGAGAGCGATAACGTGAGAACAACATTCAGGGAAAGCGATCACTGCCGAAAAATACAACGCATGAACGCGCGATAATATATCATCAGACAACCGCTACACTGACGGAAACGACATTATGTCGTTAAAAAAAAAGAAAAAACAAGCAATACTCAATTGTAGTGACTGATGGAAACGCAGTTTTGATTTAACCGTTGAAATAATAAAGAACCAATGAAAAAACTGCGATGTCGACATTTCGAAATGGCAAGTCTTTTGATTACAGAACTCCTCAACAGCAACAGCAGCAACAACAACAACAACAACAATAAAGAGGTGGTGACATTTTGTAAAATGGGTCTAAACTGGTTTTTGAAGCGACTGCGTTAAACTGACACATATGACGTAAGAACGACTTTCTTTATTTACGGTGCACTGTGAAAACCTTGGGCTAATGACTTATGAGAACTAGGCGTTTTTTCTTTCTTAACCTTCACCAGCAGTAACGAAGACCTCGCAGGGTAACCATTAAGTTAGCCGTATGCTCCCTGTCGATACTAATTTAAAATAGAATATAATGCCATGAAATGGTAGTAATAGTGGAATAAACAAGCGAAACGAGACAGATACTGTACTGACCTGCTTTGAAAGCTTGTGATGGTAAAACTGATTGAAAGAGTGGTGACACGAAGGATGTGATTATCTATCACAGAAGTTTACGGGCATTTTCAGGTTTTAACAAGTATTGGTTTCGCAAAATCGGCTTTCTGGCAGTTCTGAAGGATTTACTAATTTTGATAGTTTAGGTCTACAGTTTGGCCATATCAAGAACCGTCTCAGGAAGTTGAACGAGGTAGCGTGTGCATTATGTCGTTAATTCTTTTTTATGTGGCTCCTGAGCGCACGTCAGTTTTCCAAGATCATCTTATATAATTAAAGAGAACACTGAGCTGTAGCTATTGTGAAGTAAGTGATAAGCAAGTGACTTCAATCGTCGGCCGTGGTTCGTCGTCGATAGGTCGGCGTCGTGGACAAACACGCACGCACGCACGCACGCACGCACACGCACACAAACACACACACACACACACACACACACACACACACACACACACACACACACACACACACACACACACACACGCACGCACGCACGCCGGAAGATATCTGCTATACACGGGTGTTCTCAACCTCCTCATAATTTCTAAAGCCACAGAAATAGTTAAGCCAGCGCACATGTTAGCAATAATAAAGCGAAGTAATAGTAATAATAAAGAGCAACACTGCGCTTTGCTACCATAATTCAGTGGTTTAAGTTGGGAAGTGGAACAGCAAAAATTGCGAGTCGGACATGTTGCCAGCTGGAACTTTATGATATGCAGCAGTTAATGAGATAAATGCTTAGCATGTTGAACAAAGCTCTTAATGTGACGGAAGGGAGCATGATTTGTTGCAAGATGCTCGTGTGGCGAGAAAATTTTGGGAGAATCATTTGCCACGAAAGCTTTTTTGCTGCAAGTACGATTACCATAAAATCCGTTAAATAATGCAAGGCTTGCACGGGTGAATATTATTATCTTGCATGAATTCCGCTCAAAGCTCAAATAACACCCTTCTTGCGCAAAATTTGCATTTCTCACGTTATTCAAAAAAGTGTTTCTACCGTCTCATTTCTACCGCGCGTATCAATGATATCTATCTCATTGTGCGTCAGATATTTTAATTCCATTTTTGCTTAAGTGCGCACATTACAATGCACGATTAATTTTTTTGAAGCTAGAATAATCAGCTTTTCGCTTGTAAGTATGGACCCGGATGGCTAGACAAGAGACAGTGACACACCATGGGGACTTCTGGAACGCAGGAGGCCGAGTGCAGATAGGGAATTTCGCCCGTTTTTAATTCCTAACACATGTTTATGTGCCTAGAAAGACTGCTGTAAGACGTAAGGAAGGAAACGTGTACCGATGCTTGAAGTATGTTTGATTTTTTTCGCTTGAATAATCTGGCGTAAATTTGGCACGGAAGAGGACGTTAGAAAGAGAGATAGATAGATAGATAGATAGATAGATAGATAGATAGATAGATAGATAGATAGATAGATAGATAGATAGATAGATAGATAGATAGATAGATAGATAGATAGATAGATAGATAGATAGATAGATAGATAGATAGATAGATAGATAGAGAGTATAAACTTTAATACTGAGCAAGTGCCGTCTGCCCCCCAGGTGGGCGGCTTCCATGTTCCAGGTAATCGCGGGCCATGGCCACCTCGCGTGCCCGTTCGATTAGGCTGCGCTGTTTCTTCGAGTCCGGGTACGATAGCTTCGTCTCCCACTGCTCTTCGGTTAATGTTTAGGTGTCTACAGTGCCATGATTTCCTACACATTCACATACCATATGGCATAGGGTATCTGGGACATAACTGTACGTGCAGAAGTATGAGGTCTGAGTAGGTGAGATTCGGGTGGAAATTATTCGGAACGCTGTAAATAAATGGTGTGCTGTGTAAATCGTGCTTGCAATATATGTGTGTGCAATAGTAAGACTTTTTTTCTTTTTCTAGCTTAATCCTTCATAAGCGCAATAGGCAATTTAATCAGAGGTAAAAAGAGAAATCTAGTTAACTACTGTAAGTAATTTACAGCGTGTGCTGATTGGTTCTTGCGAGCATGTGATTGAGATGAAATACATTGAGAAGTGCCTTGCTCGTCCATTGTCGCGAGATGTAAGAAGTTTACTGGGAAGGGGCCCTAAACGTGCTGATAACATCAGCTAACAATTATGCTTGCCCTTGTTATAAAAGCACCATTCTTCCTAATAGACAACTGTGATAGCAAATCCTTAATGAATCGCGCGTATGCGCTGTTCGGAGTTCTTATTTTATCGCTCTCGCCATCATCAGGCTCACACTGCAAACTCCTCCACACCGAAAATAAGTCGCGGAAGTTTTCACGCTCGAAGTTTTACATATATGCGCGAGGCATGAGCCTTGGGGATTTGTGTAGACAGGTCACAGACTGTGAAACTGAGCCCTCATTATTAAAGCAATTGCTAACCTTACCCCGCTTTACAATAGTGACAAGATAATAGGGATTATGGTCGTCGCGACATCGTAAGACGCCTTGGAACTGTGGTAGTTTCTCATCTGCTATAGAAAGAAAGGCATTCGGACCGACTTAACGAGCTCTTTACCATAATTGTTTTCTGTTCTAGTGTTTCAACAGTTCTTGGCATTTTGGTTTTGCGCCTGTTAACACACCTTTTGTACTTTTGGGGGA
Organism: Dermacentor andersoni; assembly: GCF_023375885.2. Lineage (NCBI taxonomy): Eukaryota > Metazoa > Arthropoda > Arachnida > Ixodida > Ixodidae > Dermacentor > Dermacentor andersoni. Next base: position 183,690,203 of record NC_092818.1, on the reverse strand, counting down.
ATTCATAGAAAAATTACACACACGACAAGAAGCGCGCGTACAGGATCGTTTCCTTATGCAGGGACTTGAATCAACATGAGAAGGTTTTATTGTGTTCGTTATGGGGTACCTGGGCAGAAACGGGGTATTTCGTCGAGCCGAATGTAGCCGAAATAAATTATCTTGTAATTACGACATTGTGTTCGGTATTCCGTAAGTGAAGAGAGCCATTACGTAAGGCGACACTCGGCGCTATGCTCGTGATGTACCTTCAAGCGACTAAGAGAATGGAGAGCTTGTCCTCCGTTTTGTATGGGTTTCTTGCAGCTACAAAACCCGATATTCTTTTGACCACATCGGGTGTCAGGTCATGGCCATGATGTGACAATAAATTGCGAGGTGATTCGTGCTTATGGCACAATTTCTCGTAGCGAGGTAGTGTCTCCCGATTAACAGTCGACACTGATGCTTAGCGAAAGAACTAGGTGTTCTAGTGTTCGAAAGGTGTTCTAGTAAGATTCACTTGAAGCCAAGCAATTTTGGTTACTGTGGAAGGGTGTTACTGGAGGAATAAATTTGAATTTTTGTATTCTCTTGACAGCGCGCATTGATGATCACCAAGGAATCGGTACCCCCTGGTGGCTTTGATTAAATTGATTAGCTTGCTGTTTCAATTTATTATATTATTATTCTTTCCATAAAGCTGCTAGGGGAGGAGGGCGGATGACCGGGGCTGTGGTGGTGGCGACAAAATGTGGAAGAGAATGTCGCCTTAAAATGTCGAAGGTGATTCAGTCTAAGAAAAACATTTGGAAAACAGCGCGATGAAATTTGAAGGTCCTATTTGGAGTGTGAAGCGCGCTGTTAGGCAAAGCTTAAAGGGTGTGGCATAATTAGGGGCATTGTCCAAAAAAAAAAAAAAAAACATTGTCAACAGTGATTTGGAACAATGCGTCGTTTCAGAACTATTGTACATATCCAGATGAGGCTTAATACGGATAAAGTTAGTCTTAGAAGGAGCTTACTAGATAACCATCAAGGTTATAGGTGTGCGGAGATCATTCTTTATCAAAATTCTGCAAATTAGGGTTCGTGATGCCATGCAGGTTGCAAGAATGTTTGGTGTAGGTGAACCCCTAGGCGGGTCTAGATGAACTTTTGGAGAAAAAAATGGGCGTTATGAGGAACATGCTGGAGGAAGTTGAAAATTTTGGTTACCGTTGGAGACACCGCAAAAAATTTTCGCAATACCGTCTGTGCCCTTAAGGGCTCTTACAGAAGCTGAAATAAGCGAGGGAATACTTCCTGTAAGCAAGCGTCCCGACATTCCTGCTTAAACGCTTCCAGGTGTATACGGGACACCTAGAATAATTTTTCTTCCTTGAGACGCGGTAATTTGATGGCGTTAACCGTGAGCCGCTGTGTCTTCAAGGGATAGGGCACTGGCACAACAGCTATGGCTCAACCACGCGCGCGAGAGCTGTAAATAATTACTACTGGAAGCTAAATGCAGCTGTGACGAGAAAAGAAGCCGTAAAACAACATATTTATCTCGTACAACTTAGCTTCGCTTGAAATGGTGTTCTGGTGCTAGGCGATGACACAGGTCTGTAATTTTTGTTAAAACGAAATAAACGCCTTAATCAAATGAAGTGCCAAACACTCATTCATTTCCTCGAGACTACAAAGGAATGCTATTGCTAGTGCCCAAATCTACGCCTCAGGGACGGCTCTCTCTGCGTAAGAGAAACAGATCTCACAGGCCATGATTTTGCTGGCTGCATGCGCCGGAAACGATTGCAGGAGCCAGAAACACGTCATAGACGCCATAGTTTGGACACCGCCTATACGCTGGGCACTATAACATTTCGCCTTATTGTGAAAATCGCCATCTTATCAGTTCTCATTGGCTCACAGGCTAGCGATGCCGCTTCTAATTGGATCAACGCCAACGAACAACATGCAAACATTTAACTGTGTTCGAAATAGAACTCCTGAAATACGGTGGATAGCCACCGTACCGAAAGTATACTGCCTGAGAATACTGTACACCGAATGGGAATGCTGAAATTCTTTTCTCTGAAATGCTTGCTCTTCGTGTTACTAGTGGCGCAGGGTCTGCTCTTGCAAAGTGCGATAGCTGGTCAGCTGTCTGCCGCGTCGCGTCATGAAGCGGTGCCTTGTCGAGCGGGCAAGATTATCGGTTGCAGCGAGCGACGACTCTGTGCGCGCGCCGGTGCGGGCGGCACTGTTTTGGCACGAACGGCAAAGTGTGCTATTCCTCGGAAGTTGTGACACGGAGGGCCAGTTTGCGCCCGATGCCTTCTACCACGATGTGTCTCCCGGCAACACTCAGGTGCCTCCCAACCGTCGACACTGTTCCATCCTTTCTTCCGAGTAGTGCAGGAAGCCTGGTCGCAAGTCTTTCCCGAGAGCAAAAGGTACGATTGCCGAGGCGTATACAGTTTTGGGGCTTGTGACTAGTGACCTCACTGTTTCGATCATTAGTGACGGCACGGTAAACTGGGGCCAAGGTAGACGCAACAACGACGAAAACAAGGCGCTTGCTCCTATCGTTTGTGCGTTTATCGCCGTTTCATCTCATTGCGCTGTTGGTGATAAAATACCCATTTGCCCACTTTAATATTCTTCTGGCTTCTGGTGGGTAAAACAAACTATCGAAAGATAACAAAAAACAAACGAACAAGAACAATAAAACAAACCAAAAACCAAATAAGCAATCGTGTTTCATACTGCTGGCTACTTCGCGAAATGTATGATGGAATGAATGCAATGTTCTTCTATAACGGTAATCATTACTGGAAAGTTATTCACCATGTTGCATTCTTATTTTCGTGAATTCAGTGATGTACACAGCAGGATAGCAAAGGTAAACAGAAAGTTGAAGGTTTCATCCGATTGGCCTTCGCTTCTTAAGTCAATTATAGATCACAAAGTTTACGCCATCCTTTATTTGAACAATAACAACTTTGCATTAATAAATGTTTATCTCTTCCTGGTTTCCCTTCTCGTTTGATACGAGAGTTAGCCTCCTAAATACATATGTATAGTCCTCAAAGTTCAATCAACTTCACAGTTTAGTCATGCGAATGAAGATTTGAAAGTAGACAAATTACATACAGTTAAAATTTAAAGCAGAATAATGCGCTATGGCGAAGAAAACCACAAAACTACAACGAACGACAAAAGAACTTGAAACGCGACGTGATATGTACAACGGTGAAAAGTTATTTTAAACGGTTTTGACCGGTCACTCGGCACCACGGCCTACGATATTGAAAGCAGTTATAGCTTGGCCTGACGTTTTCTTTGTGTATCGCTTGATTCTGAAGTATGAACAGACGTGCCAATCTCGTCGCACTTAGTGGATAAAAAAAAGAAAAGATAGGGCACGCTTCCCAGCAGAAGCATTTATAAAAATCCCTAGGTACCTCTGATTGCTCTACGCTGCCTTTATTCGCCCACGTGTAGCAGGCACACAAATTTCTTTTGGATTCATTGTTAAAAAGGCGCTTGGTTATTCAAAGCTATATTGCCTTTTTTTTTCGCTAGACGAGAATTACTGCAGCACCGTGACATTTATTTCTAACTACCACATCTATGTTTTATGTGGAATGCCAAAACGCCAAAAAAGTTTGAACGTTTGTTATGGCCTTGCAAAATGCGCGCACTAGTGGCTTTCTTGTTGTCTGAGGCATCGGATTGCGACTCTCCGCGGCAAGGTCTATTTATGTAGCACTGCGAGTTTGGACCGCGTTACCAAAAGCTGAGCTTAAGCTTATTTTAGTCGTTTGCTTATTAACTTGCATTGTCTGGTGTTAGTTCGAGAACCTGGTGCGTCCCGTGTATAGGACGGGGGAACTTAAAGTTACAAGAATCCGTTTAATTCGCATATTTCATCGGACATTCCGAAACTTTATTTCCCTTCAAGGTACTCTTCTTGGGACGCAATGGACTTGTCCCGTCGCTTTATTTATTGCTCTAAGCTCTTCTGACACCCTTGCAAATAGATGACTAACAGTGCTTCCATCGGTTTCTTCTTTACCTCCTCCACATCTGAAAAAAAAAAAAAAAGACACACTTACATTTAGGCTATCGTTGTAACCTTGGAGATGAGAAGTCGCAAGAGGTAACATACGAGGAGTAGAGGGTGAGGTAAGGTATCATTACCAATTTTTCTCAAGAAGCGCTGCATGCTGTGTGGAGGGCAGCGTCATTGTACTGCCCAACCCGTGCTTCAAGGTTCCACGGAGTGTGGTGTTTTCTTCGAACTGCATCGTGCAACTGCTAGAACTCGATGCAGTTCTATCTGCGTTCGATCCAATGAAACGTAAAAATGTTAAATGACTTGTCTGATTTTGCGGTACAAATTTAGGGAAAGTAACCTCTCTGGTATTAAATAATTTTTCTAAGAGAGAACAGAACTTGATGCACACACGCTGCTCTTTTATTTTCGCCATCGCCAAAACCGACGCAGACGGTGACAGAGGTTTACAAGAAAGCATTGCACACTGAACAGACAAAACATCACACGAGGACTCTACCCAGTACTCTGATGGGTACGATGTTGTAGCAGACGCTCCATACCTGCTCGGCACTACGTTTCTGCTTGAATATATATATATATATATATATATATATATATATATATATATATATATATATATATATATATATATATATATATATATATATATATATATATATATATTGTCGCAGTACAACGCGGACCGTAGACAGGGAGACGTTCAAGAGCCGCAGGACCACTTGTTCAAAATACATAACAGGCCAGAGCCACGTCTTCTTCGATCTCGCCGAATCCCATTGACCCACTAGACGAAATGCGTTAATGTTCGTTGTCGTCTGCATAGAAGAATAGACGCACGCGTCAATACATACATATATATATATATATATATATATATATATATATATATATATATATATATATATATATATATACTCATGCATGGCGTAAACGAGCACATAGTGGTATGTTGAAGGTAAGTTTCTTTACTCGCCGCACAAGAGCGCGATATAGTGGGCGTTGCGCTTTGTAAAGCGCGACAGGGGGCTATTTCTTGATGGGCCGTCTTAGCCGGTCACTTTCTCTCTCGATAATGACTTGCCTTGGTTGGTCACTTGGTAGCATCATGACATGTTCTTTCGTTCCTTGATAGTAAAGTTCACAAGCACCTATAGAAAATACTTTCTTTGGAATAACTCTTGCAGACGAAGTGAATAGCACAGCTGTTGCATTCGTCAACACTGGACGATGTGTTATTAGCACTTTGTGATTCACAGAAAACATAATCACGAACATGAGCCATCAAAATAACACACGAATTGGGCTATAAAAATGTAAAATACGTTAGTTGTACGTTCATGAGCGCTCAAATCCAGTGAACACTGTATCTCTTTCAGCAACACGTAGGCAACAAATGCTTCAAGGTTATGCGGTATTTTTCATTTATGCTTATCTACTAGAACTGACCCTGGGAATGTTATGCAGCGCCACTATTTAAGGCCTTGGCAGCAGTTGGGAACGTAGGCTCGTATCCCACCTGCGGCTGGTTGTTTTATCATCCACTTTCATTTACATTCATATATCATTTCCTTAGCTAATTTAAGAATTGCAGATAATTTCCCCTATGCTGTCCTTGGAGGAATTGTTTGTTGGCTTCTTATGATATGACGAATACATATCGGGCCCTTTGGTTTCCTTTCTGCTCGTTCGTTACATAGCGAGGGTCTCGAATTTCGAAGCTTTGATGCCTTCTGGTAGCACGTGTGGGTTTATTGACCAGTTGCCTTCGCCCAAAAAGATCACATACTCGGTGACACTAGCGGCAGAAAGGATGTTCCACATTCGCCGCGAAGGTTTGAGAGTGGTCGAGCTGAGTAACACTCCCGAGGTTAGTTCTATAAGTCACACATAAATACTCCAGAAAGTGGATGGGAAAACGGCGCCCCGGTAGCTCAATTGGTAGAGCATCGCACGCGTAATGCGAAGACGTTGGTTCGTATTCCGCCTGCAGTCGGTTGTTTTTTCATGCACTTTCTACGCCTAAAACGGCCGGTCGTCAAGACGTCAGTGCACACAGGCAGTGACTGCCTGTGTGCACTGTATCGGGGGCAATGACAAATAACTTGTTCGATAATTGCGTCGTCGCCACAGTGTTCAAACGCAGCACTGTCCTCCCATCCGATGCGGAAAGCAAACGACTTCGTAAAGGAGACGACAAGCCACAATCGGCAAAATACCGTTGTCTCGGGTCGGGATAGTCCACTTGGATGCTGAAGTTGCAGACAGGGGTGCAGTCGATGTAAACGTGTGTGCTGGAAGCTAGGTGTGTTCCAGAAAGCCTATAAGGCATGATATAAGCACTCCAAGTTACGCTGATGCATCTGTTCTTGACAGCGGAATTGGCTCCTGCACGCCGCCTTCATGAGCAGATCGAGCTGCTTCATCGGCCTCTTCATTGCCCGTTATGCCACAGTGGCTAGGGAGCCACAGAAATGGGATGTCGTGTCCGTGCTCGACGAGGCGGTGAAGGAGCTCTCGGATTTGTAGCACTGGTTCGTAGGGTCCGCGGTGCAAGGCGGAAAGCAAGCAATGTAGAGCTGCCTTAGAATCGCTTAAAATGCTCCACTTTTGAGGTGGCTGCTCTCGAATTATGCGTAGTGCGCTACGAAGAGCAGCAAGCTCCGCTGTTGTCGATGTAGTCTGATGCGATGACTTGAACTTCAAGGTGGCGACTGGAACGCCGACCTATACGGTCATCACACCACAAGGCAGTGAAGGCACTCTTGAAATTTTTACGTTCGAGTGGCCAGTTGGAGAGACTGTAATTCTCATGGACGTTCACGACCTTCCCTACCTTTTCTTTTGTTTCGTTTCTTTGCCTTTTCCCCTTACCCTTCCCCCAGTGTAGGGTAGCAAACTAGAATCTTATCCAGTTAACCTCCCCGCCTTTCATATCCCGTTCACCTCCCTTTCTCTTTCTCTCAGCCACTTTCATTTCCATTTATTTACCATTTCTTTAATTCATTTAAGAATTGCAGATAACTTCCCCTATGCTGTCCTTTGTGTCATTGTTTGTTAATTTCTTATGACTAATAAAAATGGGGCAACTGACGTTGGTCTGACCCGAACCGACGTCAGTTGGACTTAACTCCTCGCAGAGGCAGGACTTGTGACGAGTGAGCTCCTGAACATACTTTGCAATGTAGTGAACGCGGCTTAAATAATTAACCCGGTACCTCAAAGAGGTGTGATCTAATGCTCACGCATTTCTCTCCTATTTACCTCTATATCACCACAGAACTTAAAAGAAAATTTTAACACATGCAAGAAGAGTCTGCAACATTTTCTAAAAGGACGTCACTACCGAGGAATAAGTTGCCGAGACAAACATAATTTGCAAAAAAAAAACAATAACTTACTAAATAAGCTAATTATTATAATTAATTAATTAGGTACAAAGTTTACGGTACATGTTTAAATTGGAAAGTTCGAGGGAATTATCATAGAAGTCAAGTTACCTGTTTCTTCATTTCAATATGCCCATTTAATTGAAATACCTGGCGTGTAATTCTTTAAATTTACTTGATTACTCAAGTGGGACTCCGAAATGCGGCTCTCTGTCCAACCCCTCTGTAACTTAGAAGTGTGGTATTAAATGCATGTGCCGTTCTATGTTCCCATGAGCTTATTTCGATTGGCGCTGGATGCATAGCTACTTCAACAGCAGCGGGGTAGACAGACTGCGCTATCCCGCTGTATAGCAAGCGCTTCATCACACGCTGCCCTAATACATCACAGGTGGGTTGAACAGTGAGTCGCAAATCGTGGGGCCAAATAAGGTAACTAGAAAGAATAATTTGACGCCAGGTATTTCGTTCTACAGGGTCATTTTGAAACGTAGAAACACGTAGCTAGACTTTTACGACAATTATACAATGAACGCCTAAATACAAACGTATGCATATTTCACAAACAGCAGCTCCAACCAGACGAGGACGATGAAAAGAGGTTCACAATGCAAGCGCTGAATCCTATATTGAATTGAACCTCTTTTCAATGTACTCGTCTAGTTGGCGCTGTTTGTCAAATATGAAGTTCCACCAAATCTCCCAAGTTTTCGCACTAGCTTAGAAACACGTGGCTCAAAATTTGTAAATAAGTTCATTAGTATAAGTAGTTTAATTATAGAAATAACTAGTTTCATCTTTCTAATAATGTTACCCTGGGAAAATAATTCATCTGTAGTGACGTGAGCCGAGTACATTTTGCAGGCCTCTTAAAAGGTGCACTGCGTCCGAAGAATATAAAGAAAAGACGCGCATTGTCATTCACTTTACACGTAACATCATCATCCACTTTACGTTATCGTCCACTTTAACACATCATTATCCACTTTACGCATAAAAAAGGAAGAAGAAAGGACGGCGACTGGAGTGCATTTGCCCCCCACAGGTGCCGGCAAAAGAAGTTTCAATTTATTATAAAGGAACTAAAAGTGTTTCAAAGCTTACGAAACTTGAGATTGCTTAATCCGGCCATCGTCTCCGCCTAACAGCTATGTTGTTATGCTTTAGATTTTGCGGTAGCAAACCTTCGTCATAAAAGGCGTCTTGAAGTGTGTTGTGAAACCTGTTTTGTCGAGGCATATGCGTGTAACCGCGACGTTCTGAAGCGCTCGCCTTCAGCGTTTAATCAACGACGAAGACGTGCCGAAGGCGTCGAGAAAGCTTCCTTAACGCTTGCGTCCGCGTTTTTTTTTTCTCTTTGTTTTCTTGTGCTTCAACGCTGTTTCTAGGGGCTTCCGCAATAGCTACCCAGCAAGGATTACTGCTGTAGGAATGTGCTAAATGTGCTTAAGTTCGTTATCAGTGCAGATATTTTGCTGACTATGCGCTTGTAAAGGATTATTATAAATTTATGGGGAATCTGGGAACTTGATCGCACGCGTACACGCAGTGCGACCGAGAAATTAGGGAGCGAGGGGACTGAGGAAGTGGACAAGGTCATCAAGATGGCAGATTATGTCATTGGTCTGAAAAAAGAAACAATGTTTAGTTTGTCGTTTTTATCAATGAAAAATGAAAAAGAACAAACAAACATGGTTAACGCCCTTAAACCAAAATCTAGCTATGACATGCGGTGTATTGGTGATCTCTGGGTTATTTTTACCGCTCTATATTCTTTATTGTGCACTCAAAGCTGCAAATTTGGGCACTTTTGCATTCTGCCCTGTCGGGAATGCCGGGTCCCTGGGGCTCGGAACTGCGACCTCGAGTTCAGCAACAGAACACCATAGGCACTGAGCCACATCAACCCGTACCTTGCCGTTTAGTTGTTTACGAACTTACATTTGTTTTCTCCATTGAAGCAGCATTGTATGCATTAATATCCCAGGAAAAAAGTTTTTTTGCCGTGAAATGCAAAAGAACATTAGCAAAACACCGATAAGGGACAATTAAACCACATGTAGGAGTGAATTGGAAATGACATGTTTTGTAGCGCACACAACGCTAAGTTTCCTGTGCTCTACTGAAGAATCACGTTAAACGAACGCTTAGAATGGGCCATCATAATGTTTATGCTTGGCGTCTATGCGCATAGTAACACGTTTCGTAGTTTTTAGTACGGCTTCTTGTAGATAACATAGTTCAGGCATAACGGCTCATCTTCAATTAGACCCAAATACGTAGTGTTAATTGGGGTGTTAATGCTGTCAGGTTTCACCTCTGCGTTCTGATTCAAGCGCCTAATGAGTGTCCCACACAGGCACACAGGCATATATTTGTGATCAACGTGGTTGAGGAAAGCTTACTTGCGCAGCTATGCATGAAGTAATCAACTCTAATTATGATCTAAAGGCTACTCAATAGTCAGTTTCAAGATGTTGCAGGGAAATCCACAGCTTACCGTGTCCAACAATAGCGGAGTAATATCGTACCTAGTATACAGGCACGTACCAAGGGGGGGGGGGGCAGGGGGGCCCGGACCCCCCTCTCTCCCCGCCCATGCCACCAATCCTCACAAAAATTCCTAAAGCGCCTCCAAATGAATGTTGAGACTTGACAGCTATTCGGGTGGTCAACACTTTGCTCCCTTTCTCACTCCTTTTGGATGACGGTATTTATCGGCATCTCCTGAGGTGTGAAGGCCAGTTTTCTCATCGATTCGGTGCCCACGCGATTAACTCGGAGATTGGTTCAGTTATCACGATCTATCAACGTTCATGCGCCAGCCTGTTGCTTTGTTGCCTTGTTAGTAGACCCAGCAGCGAAATGAACTGTACCGCATATTTTTGAAGATTTAATTAATTACGCAGTTTTATGTGCCAAAAACCACGATCTGATAATGAGGCACGCCGTAGTGGGTGACTGGAAATTTGGACCGGCTGGGGTTTTTTAACGTGCACCTAAATTAAGTAGATGGGTGTTTTCGCATTTTGTCCCCATTGAAATGTAGCCGCCGTGGCCGGGATCCGATCCCGTGACCTCGTGCTCAGCAGCCCCACACCATAGCTACTAAGCAACCACGGCGGGTAGACTTTTGAAGAGTGAAATGCTCAGACTCCATACGCTTTGTGCATGTCTGTTGCACACTTCATTGCTTCCGCCGATGAAAAGACGCTTCAAGAATAGCAGATGCTCCGGAGGTATCAAGTACGACGCCATTTTGAAAAGGCCGCATGACGACGATTTTGTTTGCTTCTGTGATTGGCTGATGGAGTAACACAACCCCGCGCGGTCCGTCTGCCTTGGTTGCCAACTGCTGTTTCTTTAAGTGGTATGCTACAATAGAAATCTACCATAGGGAGAGGCCTTCGTCCTGCAGTGGACATAAAATAGGCTGATGATGATGACAGAAATTGCTATTTTGCACTTTCGTTTGTGTACTTGTTCTTGGCAGTGTTCTTCCAGCGCTTCCTTCCTGCGCCAGTCCATTCGATGTGGTTTATTGTTTGCCAAGTAAA